>NW_012099654.1:6078636-6079006 GCF_000951045.1 Mandrillus leucophaeus
AGAGATTTTGTCACCACCAGGCCTGCCCTACAAGAGATTCTGAAGGAAGCACTAAACATGGAAAGGAACAACCAGTACAAGCCATTGCAGAAACATACCAAAATGTAAAGACCATCGATGCTAGGAAGAAACTGCATCAACTAATGAGTAAAATAATCAGCTAACATCATACTGACAGGATAAAGTTCACACATAGCAATATTAACCTTAAATGTAAATGGGATAAATGCTCCAATTAAAAGACATAGACTGGCAAATTGGATAAAGAGTCAAGACCCATCAGTTTGCTGTATTCAGGAGACCCATTTCACGTGTAGAGACACACATAGGCTCAAAATAAATGGATGGAGGAAGATCTACCAAGCAAATG
>NW_012099654.1:6084773-6085397 GCF_000951045.1 Mandrillus leucophaeus
GATCAGACAGCAACATTTGCTGTTCAGCAATATTCATTCTTCTGCAGCCTCTGCTGCTGATACCCAGGCAAACAGGGTCTGGAGTGGACCTCAAACAAACTCCAACAGACCTGTAGCTGAGGGTCCTGACTGTTAGAAGGAAGAATAAGAGAGAGAAAGGACATCAACACCAAAACCCCATCTGCATGTCACCATCATCAAAGACCAAAGGTAGATAAAACCACAAAGATGGGGAAAAACCAGTGCAGAAAAGCTGAAAATTAAAAAAATCAGAGCTCCTTGCCCCCTCCAAAGGAATGCAGCTCATTGCCAGCAGCAGAACAAAACTGGACGGGGAATGACTTTGATGAGTTGAGAGATGAAGTCTTCAGATGATCAAACTTCTCAGAGCTAAAGGAGGAACTACAAACCCACTGCAAAGAAACTAAAAACCTTGAAAAAAGATTTGGCGATTGGATAACTAGAATAACGAATGCAGAGAAGTCCATAAACGACCCGATAGAGATGAAAACCATGACACGAGAACTATGTGACAAATGCACAAGCTTCAGTAACCGACTCGATCAACTGGAAGAAAGGGTATCAGTGATTGAAGATCAAATGAATGAAATGAAGCAAGAAGAG
>NW_012099654.1:6088752-6097355 GCF_000951045.1 Mandrillus leucophaeus
AGCACACCAACATGGCACATGTATACATATGTAACAAACCTGCATGTTGTGCACATGTACCCTAGAACATAAAGTGTAATAAAAAATCAGTAAATTAAATCTCAATCTGAAAAAATAAAAAAATAAAAAAATGAATGGCGCATTTAATCTTGAGGTTACCCACTTGGGTCTCTTCCAAGTGTACCTTCCTTTCTTTCCTACTGTAAAGTTTTTTAATGGACTTTCACACTTGTTCTAAAAAAAAAAGTAAGCAGGAGTAGCTACATGTATATCAGATAAAACACACTTTAAATCAACAACAGAAAAAAACAAAGACAAAGAAAGTCATTACATAATAATAAAGGCATCAATCCAGCAAGAGGATTTAACAATTCTAAATATATATGTGCTCAACACTAGAGCACCCAGATTCATAAAGCAAATATTACTAGATCTAAAGAGAGAGACAGACTGTAATACAATAATAGTGGGGGACTTCAACACCCCACTCTCAGCATTAGACAGATCATCTAGACAGAAAATCTAGATTAAAAAACATTGGATTTGAACTGCACTTTAGACCAAATAAACCTAACATTTACAGAACATTCTCTCCAACAACTGCAGAATATACAGTTTTTTAATCAACATATAGAGCATTCTCCAGGTTAGACTATATGTTAAGATGCAAAATAAATCTAAAATTTTTTTAAAAAATTGAAGTCATATCATGTATTCTCTTAGACCATGATGGAGTAAAAATAGAAGTCAATACCAAGAGGAACTTTGGAAACCATAGAATTACATGAAAATTAAACATGTTTCTAATGACCATTGGATCAATGCAGCAATCAAGATGGAAATAAAAGCATTTCTTGAAACAAATGAAAATGGAAATACAATTTACCAGAACCTGTGGGATACAACAAAAGCAATGCTAAGGGGGAAGTTTATAGCAACAAATGCCTACATTAAAAGAGTGGAAAGATTACAAATGAACAATCTAACAATTTACCTCAAGGAAGTAGGAAAACAAGAAAAAATCAAACCCCAAATTAGCAGAAGAAAAGGGATAATAAAGATCAGAGCAGAGCTAAATGAAATAGACTAACAAAACACTACAAAGGATCAATGAAATGAAAAGTTGGTTATTTGAAAAGATAAACAAAACTGATAAACTTCCAGCTAAACTGACCAAGATAAGAAAAAGAGCCAAGTAAACAAAATTAAAAAATGAAAAAGAAGACATTATAACTGATACAACAGAAATACAAAAGTTATCAGAGACTATTATGAACAACTTCATGCTGACAAAGTGGAAAATCTAGAATAAGTGGATAAATTTCTGGAAACATGCAACCTCCCAAGATTGAATCAGGAAGAAATAGACGACCTGAACAGACTGATAGTAAATACGAGATTCAATTAGTAATAAAAAGTTTCCCAAAAAAGAAAAGCCCAGGACCAGATGGATTCACAGCCAAAGCCTACCAAACACACAAAGAAGAAATAATACTAATCCTCCTGAAACTATTCCAAAAAATAGAAGAGGGGGGAATTTACCCTAACTCATTCTACAAGGCAAACATCACCCTAATATCAAAACCAGACAAGAGCACAAGCAAAAACAAACAAAACAAAACAACAAGCCCATTTACCTGATGAACATAGACACAAAAATTCTCAACAAAAATACTAGCAAACCAAATCTGATAGCACATCAAAAGGATAATAAACCACAAAGAAGTGGAATTTATATCAGAATGCAAGGATGTTTAATGCCTGCAAATCAAAAAACATGCATATCACATCAAGAGAATAAAGGACAAAAACCCTGTGGTTATCTCAATAGATGCAGAAAAAGCATTTGATAAAATTCAACATCCTTTCTTCATAAAAACTCTCACAAAACGAGGCAGAGAAGGAACGTACCTCAAAATAATAAAGATATATGTGACAGACCCACAGCTAACAACATACAGAATGGGAAAAACTTAAAAGCCTTTTTTTTTTCTAAGGATTGGAACAAGACCAGGATGCTCACTTTCACCACTCCTAGCCAGAACAATCAGGCAAAAGAAAGAAATAAACGGCATCCAACTTGGAAAACAGGCAGTCTAATTGTCCCTCTTTGCTGATAATATGATCTTATATCTAGAAACACTCAAAGACTGCATCAATAAACTTAGATTTGATAAATAAATTCAGTAAAGTTACAGGATACAAAATCAATATACAAAAATTGGTAGCATTTCTATATACCAATAATCATGCAGCTTGGAAAAAAATCAAGATGCCAATCTCATTTACAGCAGCTACCAAGAAATACCTAGGAATCAATCTAACTAAGGAGATGAAAGATATCTGCAAGGAAAACTACAAAACATTGATTAAAGAGATAGAAGGTGACACAAACAAATAGAAAACATTCCATGATAATGAATTGGAAGAATTAATTTTGTTAAAATGACTATATTAACCATAGCAATCCACATATTCAGTGCAATCCCTATAAAAATACCAAGATCATTTTTCACATAATTAGAAAAAACAATCCTAAAATCCATATGGAAGCCAAAAGGAACTCCAATAAAAAAAGCAATCCTGAGGAAAATGAACAAAGCTGGAGTCATCACATTATCTGTTTTCAAAATATATTGCAAGGCTATGCTAACCAAAACAGCATAGTATTGATATAAAATAGACACATAGGTTCATGAAACAGAATAGAGAACCCAGGAATAAACCCATATATTTACAGCCAACTGATCTTTGTCAAAGCCAACAAGAGATTAAATTGGTGAAAGGATACCCTCTTCAACAAATAGTGCTGGGAAAACTGCATAGCCATGTAGAGAAGACTGAAACCAGATCCCTATCTCTCACTATATCAAAAAATCGACTCAAAGTGGATTAAAGACTTAAACGTTAGACCTCAAACTATAAAAATGATAGAAGAAAACATAGGGAAAACTCTCCTGGACGTTGGTTTGGACAAAGAATTTATAACTAAGACCTCAAAAACACAGTCAACAAAAACAAAAATAGACAAATGGCAAAGGAAACAATCAACAGAGTGAAGAGGCAACCTGTTGAATGGGAAAAAATATTCACAAATTATTCATCTGACAGGGTACCAGTGTCCAGAATATGCAAGGAACTCAAACAATTCAACAGGGAAAAAAATCCCATTAAGAAGTGGGCAAAGGACATGAATAGACATGTCTCAAAAGGAGATGTTCAAATGGCCAACAGTTCTATGAAAACATGCTCAACATCTCTAATTAAAGAAATGCAGGCCACACATGGTGGCTCACACCTGTAACCCCAGCACTTTGGGAGACTGAGATGGGCAGATCACTTGAGGTGTTCAAGGAGTTCAAGACCAGCCTGGCCAACATGGTGAAACCCATCTCTACTAAAATACAAAAATTAGCTGGGCGGGGTGGTGCACACCTGTAATCCCAGCTACTCGGGAGGCAGAGGCAGGAGAATTGCTTGAACCCAGGAGGCAGAGGCTGCAGTGAGCCGAGATCATGCCACTGCACTCCAACCTGGGTGACAGAGTGAGAGTTCCTCTCAAAATAAAATTAAAAAGAGAAATTCAAATCAAAACCACAATGAGATATCACCTTCTGCCAGTCAGAATGGTTATTACTAAAAAAGACAAAAAATAATAGATGTTGGTGAGGATGAAGAGATGAGGGAACTCTTCTACACCGTTGTGGGAATGTAAGCTAGTACAGCCACTATAGAAAACAATATGAAGATTTAAAAAAAAAAAAAAAACACCTAAAAATAGAATAGCCATTTGATCTAGCAATCCTACTATTGGTTAGCTACCGAAAGGAAAAGAAATCAATATATCAAAGGAAGACCTACCTGCACTCACGTGTTTATTGCAGCACTAATCACAATAGCAAAGATGTATAATCAACCTAAATATTTATTAATGAATCAATATATAAAGAAAATGTGGCATATACTGAATGGGCAAAAGCTGGACGCATTCCCTTTGAAAACTGGCACAAGACAAGGATGCTCTCTCTTACCACTCCTATTCCTCCTACCACTCCTTACCACTCCTCCTGGAAGTTCTGGCAAGGGCAATCAGGCAAGAGAAAGAAATAAAGCATATTTCAATGGGAAAAGAGGAAGTCAAATTGTCTCTTATTTACAGATGACATGATTCTATATTTAGAAAACTCCATCATCTCAGTCCAAAAACTCCTTAAGCTGATAAGCAACTTCAGCAAAGTCTCATGATACAAAATCAATGTGCAAAAATCACAAGCATTCCTATACATCAACAATAGACAGAGAGCCAAATCATGAATGAACTCCCATTCACAATTTCTACAAAGAGAATAATATATCTAGAAATACAGCTAAAAAGGGGTGTGAAGGACCTCTTCAGAGAGAACTATAAACCACTTCTCAAGGAAATAAGAGAAGACACAAACAAATGGAAAAAAAATTCCATCTTTATGGATAGGAAGAATCAATATCATGAAAATGCCCATACTGCCAAAGTAATTTATAGATTCCATGCTATTCCCATCAAACTATCATTGATATTCTTCACAGAATTAGAAAAAAAGACTTTAAATTTCATATGGAACCAAAAAAGAGCCCATGTAGCCAAGACAATCCTAAGCAAAAAGAACAAAGCTGGAGGGATTATGCTACCTGACTTCGAACTATACTACAAGGCTACAGTAACCAAAAAAGCGTGGTACTGGTACCAAAATGCACATAAGACCAATGGAACAGAAGAGAGACCTCAGAAATAACACCACAGATTTACAACCATGTGATCTTTGACAAACCTGAGAAAAATGATCAATGAAGAAAGGATTCCCTATTAATAAATGGTGCTGGGAAAACTGGCTAGCCATATGCGGAAAACTGAAACTGGACCCCTTTCTCACATCTTATACAAAAAATAACTCAAGATGGATTAAAGACTTAGATGTAAAATACAAAACCACAAAAACCCTAGAAGAAAACTTGGCAATACCATTCAGGACATAGGCATGGGCAAAGACTTCATAATGAAAACACCAAAAGCAATTGCAGTAAAAGCCAAAATTGACAAATGGGATCTAATTAAACTAAAGAGCTTCTGCACAGCAAAAGAAACTATTATCAGAGTGAACAGGCAACCTACAGAATGGGAGAAAATTTTTGCAATCTACCCATCTGATGAAGGTCTACTATCCAGAATCTACCAGGAACTTAAACATGTTTACAAGAAGAAAACAACACTATCAAAAAATGGGCAAAGGACATGAACAGACACTTCTCAAAAGAAGACATTTATGCAGCCAACAGATATATGAAAAAAAGCTAAACATCACTGATCATTAGAGAAATGCAAATCAAAACCACAATGAGATACCATCTCACACTAGTCAGAATGGCGATTAATAAAAAGTCAAGAAACAACAGATGCTGGAGAGGCTGTGGGAAAATGGGAACACTTTTACACTGTTGATGGGAATGTAAATTAGTTCAACCATTGTGGAAGACAGTGTGGTGATTCCTCAAGGATCTAAAACCAGAAATACCATTTGACCCAGCAACCCCATTACTAGGTACACACCCAAAGAAATAAAAATCATTCTACTATGAGGACACATGCACACATATGTTTAATGCAGCACTATTTATAATAGCAAAAACATGGAACCAACCCATATTCCCATCGATGACAGACTGGATAAAGAAAATGTGGTACATATATACCATGGAATGCTATGCAGCCATGAAAAGAATGAGATCATGTCCTTCGCAGGGACATGGATGAAGCTGGAAGCCGTCATCCTCAGCAAACTATCGCAGGAACAGAAAACCAAACACCACATGTTCTGACTCATATGTGGGAGTTGAATAATGCGAACACATGGACACAGGGAGGAGAACAACACACTGGAGCCAGTAGCGGGGTGGGGTGGGGCAAGGAAGAGCATTAGGCCAAATAGCTAATGCATGCGGGGCTTAAAACCTAGATGATGAGTTGATAGGTGCAGCACACGTATACCTATGTAACAAACATGCAAGTTCTGCACATGTATCCCAGAACTTAAAGTAAAAAAAAAAAAAAAAAAAGAGAAATAAAAATAAACTGTGGTATAAATACACAATAGAATACTATCCAGCCACAAAAAAGAATGAAATCCTGTCATTTGCAGCAACATGGATGGAACTTGAGGCCACTATGTTAAGTGAAATAAGCTAAGCACAAAAAGATAAATCTCACATGTTCCTAGTTACATGGGGGAGCTAAAAAATGTGATCACATGCAGGCAGAGAGTGGAAAGATATCAGACTAGGAAGGGTGGGTGCTGGGGAGAGGGGAGGATGAAGAGAACTGGGTTGTAGGGTATAAACATATGGTAAAATAAAAGGAATAAATTCAATGCTTGATAGTAGAGTAGGGTGACTATACTTAACAAAAATATTTGGTACTCGGGTGACAGACACCCTAAATATCCTGACTTGATCACTACATATTGTATACATGTAACAAACTTTCTCATATACCCCATATATTTGTACAAAAAATAGAAACCAATAAATGGTTCTGAATGTAAAAATGAAAAAAAATTGTATACACACACACACACACACACACACACACACTCCCTGTGCCTATTTGTCCCTCACCAAAAACCTTTTCCATTGAGTTTTACATTTCAATTATTTTATATTTCATGTCAGAAAGTTTTGTTTGGTTTTATTTCAAATCTTGATAATTTGTTGCTCTTTTCCAGTTTTTTGTTTTTTGTTTTTCTTTCTTTAAACAAATTATAATGCTTATCTTGAATTCTGTATCTGGTTATTTTAGTATTTGAAATATTAAAATATGTCAAATGTTTGCAGGCCTAGTTTTATTATGTGTTATTTTTGCTGATTCAAGTTCATGGTGGTTTGTGTGCTTTGTGATTGTGTGTGTGTGTCTCTGTGATGGAAGTTTCTCTTGGAATTCCTAGAGTCCTGTGTTGTCAGTGTGCTTCTACAGGGATGATTTGAATTTGCTTTTATTAGGTGTCTGGGGATACCATCGACTAGGGGTTACTTGAAACAACAATTCTTAGAGTTTTTAAAGGACCACAGAAGTAATGTAGATCTGAGCCTTAAATCCACTTAAAGGCTACTCAGTAGATACAAATTGCCAGGAAAACCTTCCTTTATTCCCAGCTTCTAGAATGAAGGTAGAGACACATACTATTTTTTTGCAGCTTCTATTGGTCCCCCTCCCTACTTTTCTTCCTAGTTCATCCTTTCCCTTAAAGTATATCCATTTCTAGATCTCTGCACATGCCCAAGACTTTGTTTGCAGTCCTCCATGCCTCAGTGCTACGACCTTCAGGAACTGTATATGCCCACAGATACCCAGTGATTTTCACGCTTGCTTACCTTGTTAGACTTATATTCCAGGTTTTGGCAAAATTCTTTCACCTTCTTGTAGCTTCAGATTCTCAATTAAAGTTATCTGTCAGTCAATCATATACCTATCTATGATTTATTTATATTTTATTTAGTATTAGATGTCATGTGGCAAGGGCTTTCAAGACCTCCACTCTGCCATAGGCTGTTCAGTCAGTTTTTTACCATGCCATTACATTTGCCACTTCGGATGCCTAAAATCTCTTTCTCTTAGCCTTTTCCTCCCTCCCATTTTCCAGAAGAAACACATCCCAAGGAATTCACATAGTATGAAGAAGGTGGGCTAGTTGAAAGTGATGAGATTGGATGTCAAAAGTCATCAGTTGTCATCCTGGCTGTACCAGTTGAAACTTACTAACCTGCCTGCACCTCAGTTTTTTCATTTATGAGGAATAGCATCACCCCCACGAGATCTTGGAGCCCCCTTCCAGCCTGGACATTTGCCAAAGAGGACAGATTCCTTCATGAAACTGGCAGCTGCAGCTGTCAGCTTTTGATTTGTGGTTTAGTATACAATTTGCCCTGAGTACTTTTAAACACAGATTTTATTTTAGCTTCAGTGTTTTACAGGACTCTTGTATAGCTACTCTACTCAAGTAGAGCCTTGTCTCACCTTGGAGATATCACAGAGACCGATATCTTGGAGAAAGTCTATGTAGAACCCTGGGGTTTGAATCCTCACAGTCGATAGTGACACATTAGAAGGGAAGGCTTGGTTTGGGGACAAAGCTATATTGATTTATGGTAACTCACTTGGAAATAACTTCAGTTGGAGGAGTGTGATGTAAGTGCAAACAAGTTAATCTGAACCAACATGTTGAAGTTGGTTAAGTAATAAACAAGATGTTAGAAATAGTGTTTTGATAGGTGATATTGGTGGTATTTAAGATATCTCATTGGTTAGGAGTGATGTAGCAAGAGCTGTAGCCCTGGTAGGAATAAAATATTAAAAGCTTAAGCTTGATAATTTGAGCTGGTAGTCCTACCTTCTCCAGTTCACAGAGGATCCCGTTGACATTTTCTTTTTATTATTATTATTATTATTATTATTATTACTATACTTTAAGTTCTAGGGTACATGTGCATAACATGCAGGTTTGTTACATATGTATACTTGTGCCATGTTGGTGTGCTGCACCCATCAACTCGTCAGCACCCATCAACTCCTCATT
>NW_012099655.1:0-354 GCF_000951045.1 Mandrillus leucophaeus
TTTCAGCTTTCTACTTATGGCTAGCCAATTTTCCCAGCACCATTTATTAAATAGGGAATCCTTTCCCCATATCTTGTTTTTGTCAGGTTTGTCAAAGATCAGATGGCTGTATATGTGTGGTATTATTTTTGAGGGCTCTGTTCTGTTCCATTGGTCTATATCTCTGTTTTGGTACCAGTACCGTGCTGTTTGGGTTACTGTAGCCTTGTAGTATAGTTTGAAATCAGGTAGTGTGATGCCTCCAGCTTTGTTCTTTTGGCTTAGGTTTGTCTTGGCAATGCGGGGTCTTTTTTGGTTCCATATGAACTTTAAACCAGTTTTTTCCAAGTCAATGGTTGCTTAATGGGGATGGCA
>NW_012099655.1:2291-2655 GCF_000951045.1 Mandrillus leucophaeus
GTGGGTAACCCGACCTTTCTCTCTGGCTGCCCTTAAGATTTTTTCCTTCATTTCAACTTTGGTGAATCTGACAATTATGTGTCTTGGAGTTGCTGCTCTCGAGGAGTATCTTTGTGGTGTTCTCTGTATTTCCTGAATTTGAATATTGGCCTGCCTTACTAGGTTGTAGAATTTCTCCTGGATGATATCCTGAAGAGTGTTTTCCAATGTGGTTCCATTTTCCCTGTCACTTTCAGGCATACCAATCAGACGTACATTTGATCTTTTCACATAATCCCATATTTCTTGGAGGGTTTGTTCATTTCTTTTTACTCTTTTTTCTCTGCACTTCTCTTCTCACTTCATTTCATTCATTTGATCTTCA
>NW_012099655.1:2834-10140 GCF_000951045.1 Mandrillus leucophaeus
GCTGGTTACATAGTTCCTCCTTTAGCTCTGAGAAGTTTGATCGACTGAAGCTGTCTTCTCTCAACTCGTCAAAGTCATTCTCCATCTAGCTTTGTTCCGTTGCTGGTGGTGAGCTGCATTCCTTTGGAGGGGGAGATGTACTCTGAATTTTTGAATCTCCAGCTTTTCTGCACTGCTTTTTCCCCATCTTTGTGGTTTTCTCTGCCTTGGGTCTTTGATGATGGTGACACATTGATGGGGTTTTGGTGTGGGTGTCCTTTCTGTTTGTTAGTTTTCCTTCTAACAGTCAGGACCCTCAGCTGCAGGTCTGTTGGAGTTTGCCTGAGGTCCACTCCAGACCCTGTTTGCCTGGGTATCAGCAGTGAAGGCTGCAGAAGATAGAATATTGCTGAACAGTGAGTGTTGCTGTCTGATTCTTGCTCTGCAAGCTTCGTCTCAGAGGTGCACCCAGCCATGTGAGGTGTGAGATGTTGGTCTGCACCTAGTGGGGGATGTCTCCCAGTTAGGCTACTCAGGGGTCAGGGACCCACTTGAGCAGGCAGTCTGTCCATTCTCAGATCTCAACCTCCGTGCTGGGAGATCCACTGCTCTCTTCAAGCTGTCAGACAGGGACATTTACCTCTGCTGAGGTTTCTGCTGCTTTTTGTTTAGCTATGCCCTGTCCCCAGAGTTGGAGTCTACAGAGGCAGGCAGGCTTCCTTGAGCTGTGGTGGGCTCCACCCAATTCGAGCTTCCCGGGGGCTTTGTTTACCTACTTAAGCCTCAGCAATAGCAGGCGCCTCTCCCCAGCCTCACTGCCGCCTTGCAGTTAGATCTGCAACTGTTGTGCTAGCAATGAGGGAGGCTCCCTGCACATGGGACCCTCTGGGCCAGGTATGGGATATAATCTCCCGGTGAGCCGTTTGCTAAGACCCTTGGTAAAGCGCAGTATTAGGGTGGGAGTTACCCAATTTTCCAGGTGTTGTGTGTCTCAATTTCCTTTGGCTAGGAAAAGAATTCCCTTCCCCCTTGTGCTTCCCAGGTGAGGCGGTGCCTTGCCCTGCTTCAGCTCTCACTGGTCGGGCTGCACTCGCGGACTAGCACCAACTGTCCAACATGACATGCCCCAGTGAAATGAAACCAGTACCTCAGCTGAAAATGCGGGAATCACCCATCTTCTGAGTTGCTCACACTGGGACCTGGAGGGTGGAGTTGTTCCTATTCGGCCATGTTGGGCATGCCCCCAGACCTTCATATTTTTAGTTGAAATGGATTTAAGTTTTCTGGGTACTCTGCCAATTTTGCAAGCACATTTCACCAGAAATTTATCCATTTTCTCTATATTTTCAAACATATTTTCAGAGATTCACTAAGTATTTTAACAATAGTAATACTTATTTTCCAAATATGTGGTTTATGACTGCTTTTTCCTTTCTGCCCTTGAGTGTTTTTCATTTTCTTCCATGTTAATCATATTTATAGTTTATTTAGTATAATGGCCTTTAAAAATAGCCTTTTGTTTTAAATGATATTTTGTTAACATATGTACTTCTTATGCCAATAAGTGCTTTTAAACTTAAATTCCACTTTTGTGTTATTAATGTTATCACTTCATCTGTCTTTCTGTCTGCATTTGCCTGGTATTTTATTCTTTATTTTTTATACTTCTTTTATTACATTTCCTATGCATAGTTTTAAAAATAATACACTTAAAAAAACAGTCTTCAATCTCTATTTAGCATGATTCAGCTCATTCATAATAGCTGTTTTTGTTATTTCATTAAATTTTATTTCTTATGTCTCATTTTTTATTTATTATGTGTTTTACTTTGTGGTTTCCTTTTATCTTTCTTTTTACCTTGATTTGATTAGGTCACTATTTTCCCAAAATCTTCTGATAAATTATACATTTACACTGTATTTTCCTCTTCAATAATGGTTACTGTCCTTTCTCTATCACTTATAAACACATTTCTCAACCATTATATGAAAACAAAAGAACACTCGGTTTTCCCCATCCAGTTGCTTTATCCCCTACTGCTTCTCCTCAAAGGAAGGTGAAATTTCCAGAATGCTTTACTTCCTCACTCTCTCCCTCTAAAGACAAGATCATTATTGTGTTTTATTTACATATTTTCCTCCACTCTCAGTTCTTAGGCTTTGTTGAGGCAGCTCAGTACTTTAGTTGCAATCTGTTGTATGTATGCTTCCTCCTTACAGATTGGCACCTCTGTATCAAAAGTGTATTTAGCAGTTGTAATGAACCTGTAGTGGTTGTGGACAGTGGCTGCCTGACAATGATTTTACTTCACATAATTTTGTATTTTTAGTTTTATAAGTGTCTCAGTTTCATACTTAGGCTATATCAGAGTAAACAACATGTGAGTCATTTTGGCTCAGCCTCAGCTGCAATGTAGGCATATTGGCTGGAAACAGGACCTTCAAGCCTGAGAAGGCTGACAAATCTTGGAAAAAAGGTTCTCAACTTGTCCTTCATTGAGCAGTGCAGAAAGGCAAATAATTATAAAATCTGAAGCATCCATTGGATTTGGCAAGTAGGTCAATGCTCTTCCAAGGGAGAAATTATTTAGTGGAATAATAGGGAGTATCTATTAGTTAGAGATGCTTCCAGTTGCAAGTGGTAGATAATCTAATAATAGCTTAAAATAACAAAATATCTAGTATTTGGTGTATTTCTAATTCCTCTTTGAAGCCTCTGAAGTTCCATGCGCTTGATAATGGCTTTCTTATCTTTGGTGTGCTGGCATACTATCCTCATGCTTTTTGTCTCATGATCATAAGATGCCTTCTGCAGCTACATACAGTTACCATGTTTGCATTAAAGTCAGGAAGAAGAGGTAAGTGTAGTTTCCCATTCCTTCAATATTTTATGCCATGGAAGCAAAGCTTTCCTAGGAATCCACCAATAGTCTTCCTCTTCTTCCTTATTAGCCACTATCAACTGCAAGGGGGTTGGGGAATTGACAACATAACTTTTCAGCCACTGTAGTAGGAAGCAGCAAGAGAGCAGGGAAATTGGGAATATTTCTTGTTTAATAAACCATCAGTGATTCCTCAAAAGCTAGATTTCAGGGGATTGAAGAGTATTTGAAGGAGTAAGGTGCTAAGTAAAACCAGAGCTTAGCTATTTCACACCACTAACATCTGGGCATTCATTTGACATTAGCTGTGATGTCTTTTGAAAACTAGATGAGAAACTCAGGATAGTAGAAAGTGCATACTATTTGAAATTAAACAAAATTTGTCTTCAAATCTTTGCTCTGAAACTTTAACCTTGAGAAATTACTTAAACTCAACTGTAAAAGTGTAGTGTAATAATACATTTTATTAAGAATGAATACTATTCTAAGCATTTGTCAAAGAGTAAATGCTCAGTTAACATTAGCTTTTTCTCTATTCCTGTTAATCCTAGAAACCTCCTGTTTTCTTTATGATAGTATCCATCTGTGATATAAATTGAGACATGTTTCTTTACCCATATTTAAAAAATTGTACACATGTTTGCAAGAGAACTCTTACCTCAGTTTTTTTCTTTCCAGGATCAAAGGTTAGCATGCACAAATTAGCTTTAGTATATTTACTAGACTGAATTAAAATAAGTTTTAATTATTCAATCTTTTTTATTTATTTACTTTTTAACTGCAAAAGCTACTACAAGCTAAAAGTAAAACAGGTCCCAAACTGACACCTGTAGATTCCATTGTCAGGAAGTTGAAACAATTGCTGGACTGCTGCCACAGAATGGCAGTGGTGAGCTGCAATTGGCAGCTGAGGCGTCATCCTCCCAGGCCTTAGCTTAGCATCTTCATCATTTTGTTCTGAAATAGTAGTTTGAAACAGTAGTTTCTGTGGAGGTGTCTTTGTATTAACTAATCTCACTATAAGCCTCTTTCAAAGCTTGTTTTGCGGTATTTCACACTACTTTTCAACCAAAAGAGATAATTATACTTAATATATGAGTGATTCTATGTGTCAGAATGTGCTATATGCTTTCTAAGCTTTTACATCATTTATATCTTCTCCCAAGAGCCCTAAGAAATTACTATTGGAACTCCATTTTAAAGGAAAGGAATTGAGATTAGCACATTTGGAGAAATTCATATAGTTAATAACTGGCAAATTTGAAATTTGATGCCAATTTTGTTAAATTATCAAGACCATTCATGTTAATCATGGAATGTTCTCTTTCCTCTTAAAACTTGCTCTAAGGCTTGGGTTCTTAACCTGGGTCTAAGGGTTCCTGAACTCGAGTGGGGAAAATTACATCTTTATTTACTATTGAATTTTTTAAATTTAATGATTCTTTAAATCATGAATTTGGCAACAAACAACAGTAGTAGCATTAGTAGTACCTGTAATTTTGTGTCCAATAAGAAATATATACAATTTTTATATCTCAGAGTTACTTCAGATATCTCAAAATATTATTTATACTATTATTACTTCAAACATTTTAGTAGTTATTAAGAGTTGCTGCTGATGATTAACAAGGCTGGCCAACTGTCAGGCAATCCTACTGGTGGTTATTCATCAACCCAACAGTAACACAACATCGTTAGTCACTCTGATATCTACATTGCTTTACAGTATTCCTTACTGAGGATTGTCTGTTGATCAGTATGTGGAAAAAGAGAATCATTTTCGTTGTTAAAGTTTTGTGGAGTTATATTAAAAAATGACAAAATAGGCTGCCACACAAACAAATGAAGCTCTGATACATGCTGCAATATAGATAAACATTTAAAACACTATAAGTGAAATAAGCCAGATACAAAAGGACAAAAATGATTTGACTTACATGAGACACCTAGAATAGAGAAATTCACAGAGAGAAAGTAGATCTTTATTACCGGGGGCGAGAGACAGTGAGGAATTGAAAGTTATTGCTTAATGGGTAGAGAGTTTCTCTTTGGTGTGCTGAAAATTTTTGGAGGCGGTGATGGTTGCATGACATGGTGAATGTAATTAATGCCACTAAATTAAGCATATTAAAATGGCAAATTGTTTTTTACCTATTTACCACAATAAAAAGTATATAATTTTAAAAAAAGATTTTGCACAATTAGATAGTAATAGTTTAAGTGAAAATTCCTAACTTTCTGTTAAGACACTGCTGACTTCCGTAAAAGATATCTGGGTTACAGTGTACCAGGAAAGTTCCATCACTTTGACAGTGGAAAGAACTGTTTAAAAGAACATCTTACTTTTGCTAATGGAGGGAACAGGTTTATTATGTGAGTTATCTGAAGCAGTGGTGTCCCATCTCTTGGCTTCCCTCGCCCACATTGGAAGAATAAGAATTGTCTTGGGTTACCCATAAAATACACTAACACTAACAATAGCAGATGAGCTAAAAAATCCAAAATTGCAAAAACAATTTAATGGTTTAAGATGTTTCTAAATTGCATTGCGCCGCATTCAAAGCCATCGTGGGCAGCATGTGGCCCACAGGCCTCAGGTTGGACAAGCTTGATCTAAAGTGTTGTAAGTTTTCTTGGTAGCAACAATTCTTCAGTTTATTTGGGTTTTGGTTTATATTCTCTTTTTGGACACTGCCTTTGCTATAGAGTAAAACTGACAGGTGATTGAACAAACTGATGGTGCGCCTAACATACTTGACATCCAGAATGGATATTTTACGCCTCCCCTTTGTGTGAGAAAATTATTTTCAGTAGAAATCATGAAATGGAATTAATATAATAATGATCAGAAAGGAAGTAGAGATAGTGAAATATTCTTTTATTAAACTCTGAATATGTATTCATGCCAACAATAAAAAAGGAAAAAGTAAGAAATGATATTTGAAAATTTTATTAAACTTGTACCTACATGTTGGTCTGTTTTAGCAATGCATAATTATATTCTAGTTTAATAAATATTCAAAGAACAATTAAACTTCAACTTTAAAGATATTTTTCAATAAAATATTCAATGAAAATATTCATATTCATTTTACATATACACTAAAATGTGTACTTACCAAATACAAAAAATTACACCTCACAAATTGTTTTACTAATTTAGCTTTAAACACACATAAACACTCCAGTGGCAACAGAGATGGAATTGAAGTAAGTCAATTCTGTTTTTCTATCATTAGTCACTATACTGTCATTGTTTATTCATAATCTGTTGTTTCAAAGTAAGACAAAAGTAGTACTGTAGAAGTTAGAGAAATGAACTAAGTCCTGAAATGAGCTGGAGATTCCAAGTTCTTACTGTCCAATCAGCAATTGTTAATTGTTAAAATAAGTCGCTTAGCTGGTAGTTGAGTCTGAAATGTGCAATGCCACCTATTTAAGAGAGTTATTTGAATTAGCTTCCAGGTAGAATATGTTTACTAAAGTTTAAGTAATAAAAATGTGCTAATTTGAATATTACAGATACGTTATTAAAAGACAATGGTAACTGCAGGAATAGTAACTTAGACCAACAAAAGATTTTTGTGTATGAAGTGGGGAGGAGTACGTTGTGACTGACATTACTTAGAATAGTGACTGCAAAGGTGTAATATAAAGCGGAGCAACTTTAGTTGGTTTTATTATTGTTTTAAAATTATCTACAGGCAATGCCTTATTGCCTCCACCTGGACAAACTGCTGCCATTGTCTCACTCTTGGCAGTGCACTGGTACAAGTTTTATTACATTATTATTTATGAAAATCCCATGTATTTGAAAAATAACTTCATGAAAAAATGAAAAACCATACCAGAACAGAAAACCATTATTTCTAGGAAGGCACAGATCACCAGACATAAACCCTCTTGCCACTACCACAGCGCTCTCACCTACAAGCTCACCTACTGTCTGGGAGGTCAACCTGTACAGCCCTTTACAACACCTGCTGACACAAGTGCATGGTGCTCAGGAAGGAAGCAAGCTTTTTCTGACTGCTGCCACCATCAGTGCCCACAACACCCAAGCTAACCAGGAGGCCATGAGCCACTCACCCACCTTGTATGCTGCTAACTACGACCTCCTTTGAGAAAGCCGCCAAACAGACTATAACCAAGGAAATCAAAGAGTCTTCGCCATTGACACCCAGAAGCAAAGCCAAATGGCCCCACTCAATACACACCATATCACTTCCTCAAAGAAAAAAATCACCTGTGGTGTGATCTGAAGGGGAGATGCCATCACTTTGTCTTTAATTCGGGTGTCTACCTTGAGTATAGTAAACAAGGTGTTCATATCTATGAGTGCTTGTCTAGTCTCTCTGTATACAGTTTCCAGAAAGTTCAGGGGTAATGAAAGCTGAAAAAGCAGTCCATTCACCATTACTAGATTTCCAACAGTAAGGGTACCT
>NW_012099655.1:10190-29307 GCF_000951045.1 Mandrillus leucophaeus
CAATGAAAATATTCATATTCATTTTACATATAACTAAAATGTGTACTTACCAAATACAAAAAATTACACCTCACAAATTGTTTTACTAATTTAGCTTTAAACACACATAAAAACTCCAGTGGCAACAGAGATGGAATTGAAGTAAGTCAATTCTGTTTTTCTATCATTAGTCACTATACTGTCATTGTTTATTCATAATCTATTGTTTCAAAGTAAGACATAAGTAGTACTGTAGAAGTTAGAGAAATGAACTAAGTCCTGAAATGAGCTGGAGATTCCAAATTCTTACTGTCCAATCAACAATTGTTAATTGTTAAAATA
Source organism: Mandrillus leucophaeus (assembly GCF_000951045.1). Taxonomy (NCBI): domain Eukaryota; kingdom Metazoa; phylum Chordata; class Mammalia; order Primates; family Cercopithecidae; genus Mandrillus; species Mandrillus leucophaeus. Next base: position 10,512 of record NW_012099655.1, read on the forward strand.
AGTCGCTTAGCTGGTAGTTGAGTCTGAAATGTGCAATGCCACCTATTTAAGAGAGTTATTTGAATTAGCTTCCAGGTAGAATATGTTTACTAAAGTTTAAGTAATAAAAATGTGCTAATTTGAATATTACAGATACGTTATTAAAAGACAATGGTAACTGCAGGAATAGTAACTTAGACCAACAAAAGATTTTTGTGTATGAAGTGGGGAGGAGTACGTTGTGACTGACATTACTTAGAATAGTGACTGCAAAGGTGTAATATAAAGCGGAGCAACTTTAGTTGGTTTTATTATTGTTTTAAAATTATCTACAGGCAATGCCTTATTGCCTCCACCTGGACAAACTGCTGCCATTGTCTCACTCTTGGCAGTGCACTGGTACAAGTTTTATTACATTATTATTTATGAAAATCCCATGTATTTGAAAAATAACTTCATGAAAAAATGAAAAACCATACCAGAACAGAAAACCATTATTTCTAGGAAGGCACAGATCACCAGACATAAACCCTCTTGCCACTACCACAGCGCTCTCACCTACAAGCTCACCTACTGTCTGGGAGGTCAACCTGTACGGCCCTTTACAACACCTGCTGACACAAGTGCATGGTGCTCAGGAAGGAAGCAAGCTTTTTCTGACTGCTGCCACCATCAGTGCCCACAACACCCAAGCTAACCAGGAGGCCATGAGCCACTCACCCACCTTGTATGCTGCTAACTACGACCTCCTTTGAGAAAGCCGCCAAACAGACTATAACCAAGGAAATCAAAGAGTCTTCGCCATTGACACCCAGAAGCAAAGCCAAATGGCCCCACTCAATACACACCATATCACTTCCTCAAAGAAAAAAATCACCTGTGGTGTGATCTGAAGGGGAGATGCCATCACTTTGTCTTTAATTCGGGTGTCTACCTTGAGTATAGTAAACAAGGTGTTCATATCTATGAGTGCTTGTCTAGTCTCTCTGTATACAGTTTCCAGAAAGTTCAGGGGTAATGAAAGCTGAAAAAGCAGTCCATTCACCATTACTAGATTTCCAACAGTAAGGGTACCTTCCACAATTTCCTGACTAGTGAAGATCATTATAGCTGTTAAACCGACGCTGAAAATAGCACTTTGACCAAAGTTCAGCATAGCCAGAGTAGAGGTACTTTTCAATGAAGCAGTCTCATACATCTTCAAAAATCCATCATATCTCTGTGCTTCATATCTTTCATTATTAAAATACTTCACAGTTTCATAATTCAGCAGTGAGCCTATAGCAGCATTACCTGCATCATTATCTGCTTTGTTCATTTCTATTCTAAATCTAGTTCTCCATTGTGTGACTGCAACTGTGAATGCTGTGTGTGTACCAAGTGTTCCGAGGGTTACCAAAGCAAACTGGGCACTGTATTTGTAATAAAAAACACCACTGACAAGCATCACTTCAAACATAATAGGAAGAAAGTACTCAGGTACACCAAAGTACTCAGGACAAAACTGATACCCCTTGTTCCTCTGTCAATAGCCTTAGATAAAGCTCCAGTCTGTCTGCTCAGGTGAAAACCCAGATCCAGGTTGTGAAGACGGAGAAAGACATTTTTGGCTATTCTTCGGATTGAATTTTGGGCTAACTTGCCAAATATTGCATTTCGATCTTCATTAAAAACAGCAGCTCCGGCTCTTGATACACCACAGCCAATCAGAACTGCTGTTGCCATGGTTGCAACTGTATTTGGTGCATCACTCAGGTTCAGCAAGTTTCCCAACATCTGGTTGAGGCTGTCTACAGCATATTTACACGTGAAGGGAACCACAAAGTTCATGGCCTTTGCACCACCCCAAAATCTCAGAGAAATGGCAATTCTAGCTCGTAAATCTGGCCTGTCTTTGGGCTACACATAAGAAACCATTGCTTTTATGATTTTCTGAGTATCAACATCTTTTAATCATTCTTTTGGGTCTGTGTGGAGTCCTCCTCCTGCATGACCATGCCAACATGTCCTCTTTTCTATCAGTGGCCATGCCTGGAGAGCCTTGGCAACAGCTAAGAACTGCCTTGAATTGTCTTTTCCCACTCTCTGCCATGTGATACATTGCAATGACTTTGGGTCCTGCTAGTAGGCTGGAGGGGTTCCCAAGGCGCCGAGTTGATGTGACCTCCATTGCAGACCTGAGCTGCTAACAGTGACTAAAGACGGGATTGGAATCGCTGAGTGCTGGCGTTTTTCGAAAGCAGCCGCTGCTGACGCCCAACACCAAAAACGCTTTGCGAGCAGCGCCATCTTGAGCGAGGAAAGAGGAACCGAGAGAAGAGGATTGTGGGTCACTGGCCGACTGAATTCTGTATTTTATCTTTTCTTATTGCATTTTCAGAACTGAAGGTATAACTGACAGAGCACTGAACTAGGCTAGGGTTTTAATCCTGGCTCCATGACTAACCTACTCTATAACTTGGTACAATTCATTTCACTTTCCCGAGACTCATATTTCTTAACTTTAAAATGCAGACACAGCTGATTGTTATTATTCACTGCAGTTACATTCTATAAAGTTGCCTTGAACCCTGTAGGAGCAAATACTAAATCTCTCCTTGCTTTAGGGGAGATGCAGGGTTCGATTCCTATGAGTTTTTTGTCACATTTTTGTCACCTGATCAATAAATAACCTTATTGTAAGTGTGTTTCTGTTTAAACACATCTTATGTGAGATATATCATTGATCATTAACTTTGAATCCACAGCCAACAGCCCTATAACACATGCTTGAACAGAGCTTATCTAGCAAATGCATTTTTTCCATAAGATCCATCGCAGCCTTTTTGTGCTTAGGAGCACGAGACAGCACTTCAGTGCTGCATTTGGGGCTATTTAGAATTATGAAATCACCAAAAAACAAACAAAAACTGTGAAAAATGTGGCATTCAGCAAATCGTGAAATAATGAAAAGGACACTTGTTGATGGTATGATAGCTGAAACAAGAGGACAGAATGTTTCCTTGTTCAGCATCAGGTGGGGATGCATGTAGTGTGTCTCAAATTTTTTGTCACTGTGTTCATGCACTTGTTCATGAATGACTGCGAAAGTGCTGTGAGTATTGATCTAGGGGTTAAAAATAGATGTTAGGGAGCAGGTGATTTTGCAAATACTGAATCCACAAATAATGAAGGTCAGCTCTATTGCTAGTCATGTCTACTGGTGGAATCTTTGGAACTTTCTTTTCAACTGGACATTGTGTTAATATATTTTCAGAAGGCCAGGGATTATGAATCAAATGACCATTTTAATTTTTTCCTTCGTCCATTTATGCATTTCTGCTTATTCACTAATCATTTATGACACAGCTAAAATATTCTTGGGATATAAAGACAAATAGGATATGCCATCTGCCCTGGATAATACTTACTTCTAATTTGTAGTCTAGTGAAGAGGAAATCTAAATGGCAAGACTATGTAAATCTCTAACAGAAACCACAAAGAGCTGTAATTTGTTTTTGTAAAATCCTGCTGGGTTGAATACTATCTCTTTTGTATTAAAATGTATTGTTAATCCTCAAGAAGTTTTCAAAGATATGAGATCAAACAATATTTTGGATTAGGTCCATGATGTACTGTTATTAAAGATTCCATGGATTCAGATTGCCTAGGATGCCTAGGCTGGGGTCTAAGGAACAAATAACCAGAAAACATCACTGAGCTCGTGCTTATGAAATATTCTATTAACATGGGAGACTCATGGAAATGTGTGTTTTCTTTTCCAACTGGAATTACTGATACAAAGTAGAATATATACGTGACCAAGACCAAACAACATAAATGGTTGTCAAACTTGAGCTTGGAGTTAGCACCTGTAAAGCATCCCATAGCCATTTCTGAGAGTTTGCAAGATGCGTTTGGGAATGACTCCTCTGGTCCTTCCTCTCCTGTGTCTTTTCTGTGCCTTCAAGCTACTGCTCTGTGAGTGCTGACTGCCTCTTTTTATTTAGTTATCCTTTGCAGTGGTTGGCATTGCTTTCTCCACCCTGGCTGTGGGAACAGCAACCACTGTCCCCTGTACCTGCTTTTCCTAAGCAAGGGTACAGGCCCTCTTAGAATTCTCCTAGTACAACCTAGATCAAGTTGTAGCTTATGGAATAATTTGCTATAGTTCTAACTTAATGGGAAGTAAATGTAATGCAGAGAATTATGTGCCATTATGCTGATCCACATACACTTGAATTCCACCAGGTAATTCATGTGGCCAAGGGTGTATTTCGTCTCATTTGGAACTGCTTATAATCTTTTCACATGTTTCAGTTTAGGCCAAATTGACCCCAGGACACAAAGGAAGGTAGAAATGTATTTTTCATGCTAATATAGCACCTACTTTTGGAGACCTCATTTGTACTCCAGGATTAACCTCTCACCGGATGATTAACAATACAAAACATCTACTCCCCACAGATCTTTGTCTTTATTCATGGGAATGCGGTCTGGACTGACGACCTTAAAAAGTTCATAAAAAGTATTTTGACAAAAAGTTTGCTAAAAAATCTCTAAAAATTAAGGTTAGTCAGACGTTCCCATCTTAAACTTGAATTCTCTCTGAGGTTGTGTTTGTCTATCAAACCAAATTCAATAGTATATTGAAAGGATCTTTCACCAGGATCAAGTGAGATTTAGCTTTGAGGTGCAAGGATGGTTCAACACACAAATCATTAAATGTGATATACAACATTAACAGAATGAAGGATAAAACCATATGATCATATAAATAGAACACAAAATGGTGAAAAAAGTCTTTTTAATAAATGATGTTGGAAAAACTGAATATCCACATGCAGAAGAATGAAATTGGGCCCTTATGACATTCAATATATAAGAATTAACTCAAAATGGATTAATGACTTAAACATATGACTGGAAACTGTAAAACTATTAGAAGATAATATAGGAGAAATGTTCCATGACATTGGTCTGGGCAAGATTTCTTCTATATGATCCTCAAATCACAGACAACAAAACCAAAAGTAAACAAATGGGATTGCATCAAATTAAAACATTTCTCCACAACAAAGGAAACAATAGAGTGAAAAGACAACCCACAGGTTGAGAGAAAATATTTGTAAATGATACATGGAAGTGGCTGATATTCAAGTTATATAAGGAATTCAAACAAATCAATAACAAGAAAACAAATAAATCAATTTTAAAACGAGCAAAGCACCTGAATAGACATTTCTCTAAAGAAGACATACAAATGACAAACAGGTACTTGAAAAAATGCTCAACCTCACTAGTCATCAGGGAAATACAAATTAAATTCACGATGAGATATCACCTCACACTTGTTAGAGTGCCTGTTATAGAAAAGATGAAAGATAAGTGTTGATGAGAATGTGGAAAAGGAGAACTCTTATACACTTTTGGTGGAAGAATAAATTAGTACAGTCATTAAATACACTGTGGAGGTTTCTGAAAAATTCTGAAAAAATTAAAAATAGAATTATCATATGACTTAGCAATCCCTTGTCTATGTATGTATCCAAAGGAAATAAGATTAGTATCTTGAGGGGGTATCTACACTTTCATGTTCATTGTAGTATTATTCACAATAACCAAGACATGGAGTAAACCTAAGCATCCATCAAAAGATGAATGAATAGAGAAAATGTGGTATATATGCATAGTGGAATACTATTCAGCCTCAAAGAAGAAGGAAATTCTGTTGTTTGCAACAACATGGATGAATCTAGAGGGCTTTATGTTAAGTGAAATAAGTCAGGCACAGAAAGACAAATACCGCATGATCTTCCTTATATATGAAATCAAAAAGTCAAACTCAGAAACAGAGAGTAGAATGGTGGTTACCAGGGGTTGGCAGAAAGGGAGAGAATTGAGAAAATATTGGTCAAAGGTTACAAAAATTACAGTTAGGCAGGAGGGATAATTCAGTATGAAAGCATGACTATAGTTAAAGAATTGTATATGTAAAAATTGCTAAAAGAGTAGATTTGAGTGTTCTCATCACAAAAACATGGTAAGTATGTGAGGTAATGGCTCATGTAAATTAGCTTGATTTTGTCATTCCATAATGTATACATATATCAAAACATCATGTTATACATCATAAATATATACAGTTTTAAGCTGTCAATTAAAAGTCATAATAACTTAGGCTAACTAAAAAATACTAAATTTTTCTGAAAGTTTTGTTTTCAAGACACATACACTTTCCTTTTAGCATATGCTGCAGTTTGATGAAAAAAATAAATGATTAAGAGAACCCCTCCTGCCTGCCAAGAAAAAATAGGGTGGCATTTACTGTGAGCTACAGACAGTAGACAGAGCAGTTCAGAGAAAAAGTGTTCTCTGTTGGTCAGGGAGAAAGTGGAACTGAATTAAGGGTCTGAGTTTGATAAATGACACAGAAGTGCCTTCAACACACTCCTAGGGATGAGAAATAAATATATCAGCCTGATTTCTGTAGAAGCTTCAAAAAAGGGAGTAGTTGGAGACACAGTTGTCAGACAGTAGTTTGGTCAGGAAGGATATTGAAACACTACATAACCATTTGAACTTCATTTTGTAACATCATGGCAGCTTCCTTCTCCTTAAATCAGGCTCAGCATTGGCAAGACTTTGCTTACCTATATAAAACACCCCTACTAAGAGTGGTACCTATTGAAACAATTGCCTGGGATGGTAAGAGGGCAATTTGGAGGCTGTAAATTGGAGAATGAAAGTTCAGAGCAGGCTCCTGGGAGGACCACTGTTGGTAATGGGGAATTTAGGGATGTTGCAGAGAAATTAGAATTTTCAGGTGAGTTATGGAGAAGAGACTAGGAATTGGGGCTTGAGATGGTTGGTGAAATGGAGAGCATTTGTCTCCAAGGGGATGGAAAGGTGGGCTCCATTTGGTTCTTTTGGTTTCTGCTCCATTTATGGTCAAGCCAACCGTTCAGGAAACCGCCTTTGAAAAACACAGTTTCCTTGGGGGCCTGCTATGTCTTGCTCATTTAAAGCTGCTCTCCAGTAAACATGTAATTGGTTCTCAGGGGCCTCTCTCTTTTTGGCAATTGCCTGCCCTCCCACGTGATAGAGGGAAAGAACTGTGATGAGGGGACAGAATAGTCTGAGAGTTAGAAAAGGGAATGGAGGGTGGAAGAGAAAATGGCTCAGGAGTGGAGGGTAACAAGAGTGACATTTGTAATCAATGTCCTACGTTACTTCAGATTGAGCTCAAGCAGGGAGGGAGCTGAAGGTAGGAAATTACAACATTCTGAAGTCTTCAGCAAATCTTAGCAGATAGTCTCCTCCTCACCATCCTGTCTTTAGAGAACAGGGTCGCTATTTCAGGTGTGTTTATTTTTGTATAATTCTTTACATCTTAGTTCACAGATTCTTTAAAAAAGTGAAATGGCTGGATTTTATAGCTGTGTATCCTGTAATCAGTAGTAATTTTCAATTAACCCAGAGAGTCAAAAAGTCTTTTATTAAAAATCATTTCAAGAAGTCCTGCCATTACTTCTCTAGAATTCCAGTGCTGCTATTTTCTCCATTGGATTTTTTAAAAGGTTGATTTCTAATCCTTCTGGATACATACTAACTTATTTTTTAAATTCTCGCTTCTCTTTCAGAGATGGGGAACAGTAGATATTCATGCTCCCCACGCTTCAGAAGCGAGACACCCTCATACTAATGTTTTCGTGGTGGAAAGTTTTCCTGCTGCTATCCCACGGCTTGACAAAACTGGGATATGCTTAAAATTCTACTGTTTTCTTTTAAAACCTTTTAAGTATATTTTAATGTTTTATTATGGAGTAATTACTGAAGAGACTTGAGGAGAATTAACAGATTAAAAAATCAAACTGAATTTTTTTGGTTTTCTGCTTATAAAGATAACAGGCTTGTTTAGCAGACATTTCAAAATATATGAGAATAATTTTTTTTAATTCCTAAAGATGAATTAAAATGTACAGTTTTGTATATGTATTTTAAACTAGTTTTTCCTGGAATATTCTTTGAATTGCTAGTTTTAATTAAGGACTCTATGCTATCTCAGAGTCTGGGGTGAATGAGGGTTATGGTTTTTACTTAGAATTGAGTGTGTGACTGATTGTTCTTTAGACAACAGACAGGCATTTTGTACTATTCTCACTTCTCTACCAGTTAGTATGGTGAAATTCATGTTGATTTCAAACTCTTCCTGCAGTTTTTTGAATTTTCCAATTCCAAATTCAGCTCTACTGCTTGGAGTTTTCAACTCTAAATTCATCAACTTCCTTTATTCCCTGATTCCCCTCTGTCTTTAAGGGAATAACAGCCTCTCATATATCCTACTGTTGCTGTGTTTTTCCCATTTCTCTTCTTTTCATATCTACTTTTACAGATTTAGGGGTACAAGTGCAGTTTTGTTACATGAATATATTGTGTAGTGGTTAAGTCTGGGCTTTTAGTGTAACCATCACCCAGATAGTGTGTATTATACCCATTAGGTAATTTCTCATCCTCACCTCTTCCCACCTCACCTTTCCAAGTCTCCAATGTCTATTATTCTGAATTCTGTGTTCACGTGCACACATTATTTAGCTCCCACTTATAAGTGAGAATATGCAATATTTGACTTTCTGTTTCTAAGATATTTCACTTAAAATAATAGCCTCTAGCTCCATTCATGTTGCTGCAAAAGACATGCTTCCATTTTTTTTTATGGCTGAGTAGTATTCCATGGTATATGTACACACAAAAGCCACATTTTCTTTATCCAGTCGTCTCTTAATAGACACTTAGATCGATTCCATATCTTTGCTATTGTGAGTAGTGCTGTGATAAACATATGAGTGCAGATATCTTTTTGATATAATAATTTCTTTTCCATTGAGAAGATACCCAGTAGTGAGATTATTGGATCGAATGGTAGTTCTATTTTTAGTTATTTGAGAAATCTCCAATGTTTTCCATAAAGGTTGTACTAATTTTTATTTTCACCAACAGTGTATAAGCATTCTCATTTCTCAGCATCTTCACTAAAATCTGTTGGTTTTTTACTTTTTTTGTTTGTTTGTTTTTGAGATGGAGTCTCGCTCTGTCGCCCAGGCTGGAGTGCAGTGGCGCCATCTCAGCTCACTGCAAACTCTGCCTTTCTCCTGCCTCAGCCTCCCGAGTAGCTGGGACTACAGGTGTCTGCCACCATGCCCCGCTAATTTTTTGTATTTTTAGTAGAGACGGGGTTTCACCGTGTTAGCCAGGATGGTCTTGATCTCTTGACCTCGTGATCCGTCCACCTCGGCCTCCCAAAGTGCTGGGATTACAGGCGTGAGCCACCGCGCCTGGCGGTTTTTTACTTTTAACAGTAGTCATTCTGACTGGTTTAAGATGGTATCTCATTGTGGTTTTAATTTGTATTTCCCGGATGATTAGTAATTTAAGTCCTCACATCCCACTACTTTCTCTTTACTTCCTCTTTCTTCCCACTCCCTCATTATTTGAACAATAGAGTTGGGAATGTGGTATTCTGAAAATCCAGGATGATGTTTCTTTTTTGTATGAAAATACTTCTCACTTGCGGGAAATTTTAAACACTCCAAAGAACGTTTTGGTTATGGAGAGGAAATCAACTATATTTCCACACACTGTTTGTAAGCTCTATGACACTCCCTTTCCCCTCCACACATACAATCATTTAAATTATGAATTCACTTTGGGGATAGAAGGCAGACATTTTTCACCTGGCCTCATTTGCAAACAACTTAATACCCTAAGATGCCCGTAATATTTATAATTCACTCTTTGCTTTCATTCCCATCTAGGCTGTTATTTTCAAATCACATCTCTGGACTGAAAGTAAATGATGCCTGAGGATATTTTAATGTGTTCTCTCTCTTCCCATATTGGGTGGGAAGGTTGGGATTTGCAAAGACTGGAGCCTTTGTGGTGCCTACAGATTGCCACCTGGGTATGCAGGCCTCTGACTGCTGCCCTCTTTATCCTCTCATGTTCAGAAGTCAATAGAACTTTCTTTCCATTGATTTCCCTAAATTTCTCTTGTCCTCAGTCTGCGTTACTGGAAATAGAATCTCTAGGATGACTGGAATAAGAGGAATGATAAAATCGTTTCTTTTATGGAATGGATTGGAATAGGTACAGATTATAAATGGATTGGAATGGACACATGTCAGTTTGATAACAAAATCATGAAACTTATGTTTGTCCTTAATACCTTGTTCTCTGTTATACTTCCTCCTGATTTCCACCAGCTGAAAGGCTGTCATCTAAATGAAAGATTTTTTAAAAACTTATTAACTGGAGGATAAATGAGTGGAAACTACAGGAAGCCAAATCTTGGCTCATAAAAGGAACAAACTGCTAAGAGTCAATATGATCCAATGATAGTCTTGATTTCCAGGGGAGGTAGTGGTCATAAGCTATTTATTATTAGAGGTGTTCTTGCCTGATTTACATGCTCACTTCTCTCCTGGACAGGAATGCTATAGAAAGACTCCAAGCCTCAGATTGAGTTTGGACCAGATAAAATAATCTAGAGTTAAAGATGGCCCACATAGGGAGTGCCAAATTCACTCACAAGGAAATGCAGATGGCTGCAAAGGGTAAGAGAATAGCTTTAGAGACAGGAGTTGGAGGGCAATAACAGAACCTGTAGCATTTTGTAGTCTATGAAGAACAGAATTCTTCTCTGATCAATTCATATGGGTTCAGGTTAAGGAAGACATGGTGTTAAACATTAAGTATTAATTGAGATTTTATCTTTCTGAAGACTTTTGGGTACAGTGGCAGTTATAAAAATTTAAATCCTGTGCTAAATGAACTTTTAGTCTTTTGGGAAAGAGAAAGTGCATACCATAAGATAATTGATGATCAATTCAAGGCAGCATGTATTTGCACATCGAGTATCAGATGGGTGGGGCCATTCCTTCTTTCACTCTTGTTACCTTGGATATAACTTCTATAATACTATTTAAATTTAGGTTAAAACATGCCACCTTATTGTTTAAAAGCCTTCAGATGGGCCTTGCTGCCTATAGAATGAAGCTCTAGTTCCTTCTTGTGACAAGCAAGGTCCCCAGACTCTGATCCTGGCCCCTTTCTCTCCATATCTTCCCCCATTCTTCACCCCAATCCTAATGCTCCTTCAGAATTGAGGGGATTTTTTGAGCTACCCTTGGCTACTTACCCCCTGCTACCTCTTTCTCCTCCTCATAGCCAATGTTATTTCTTGCCTCAGTGTGTGCTCATGGTTTTCCTTTTACCTGAAATTCCCTCACCTCCATTCTTTCCATTTTCCACTTCAATCACTGGTCAGTTCAGCATCATTTCCTCCCAGTACTATTTCTTTCAGGTTGAATTCATTAACGCTCTTTTGGTGTGTTGCAATTTTCTGTTGATATGTCCATCTGTCACACAACAGTGTAAGCTCCTTAAGAGTATGAACCAGTTTTGTTTGGCCCACTTTCCTCAGAAACAGATGTAATATCTTCTGAACACCAGATCCTTAGTACATGATTGGGAGAGAAATAAAGGACTCCATTAGTCAAGGGGGATTCTTGGTAGAGATGAGTCTTAAGCTGGGTCTTTGAGGGTTTAACATTAGCAATGAGCAGAGGTATGGAAAATGGGATTCCATTCAAAAGGCAGATTTGATCTTAGGCAAAACTACAAAACAGTATGCTGTGAAGGCTCCCAGCACCGTGCTCCCTGAGGCATCTAGTTTTTCACCTCTTAGGCAACTGATGTTCTAGACTGTTTGTGTTAAAGATAACTTACATTTTTGTGATAATAAATATAATGTATCTTTATTAATCCCATATCCTAGAAAGTAACTCTGCTAATATTATGTATTTATAATATTTATTTATATATCTGCTTTTTTTCCTCTACCATTCTCAACTGTTTCTAATCATTCCCTGTATTCTCTCTCATTGTCTTCAGTTAATAAACATACATTGTTTGAATAGCATATGAAAAACTTCCAGCAGGTGCAGCAGAGCCATTTTTAGATATTTAGAAGTGTCATGCTCAATTACAACTCTTTGCTTTTACATATACTTTCCTGCCAGGGTTGCCCTGCCTGGTCTGGTTTCCTGTCTTTTGCCTGGCCAACTCTTAATTTGCCCTCAAAACTTAGCCTACTTGCTTCTATCTTCAGAAAGCCTTCCCTGACCTTGACCCCATACCTTCTGCCCCACAACCCTAGCCTGGGTTTGGTCCTTCTCTGCTCCCACAGCACCGACTTCCTTCTCTATTACCATTTACCACATTTTCACTACCACCTCCTGAATGACTTGAAGAAATTACTATTTAAGGAAGGCAAAAAGTGGAGAATATATAAGAATTATCCAAGGAACAGTTGGTAAGATATCACTGATTGGGAGATGGGGAATTAAAAAGGGGCTTGAGATAATGAGAAGAATGAGATAGTGACCATGGGAATTAGACAGAATTCTCAAACCACTCACAGAGGAATTGGTTGAGATTGAGGAAAATAAAAGAATTTGTGGTTGTGGGCCATGTCTCTCTATCACACATTTGGAGAATATTACACTGGTGCACAAGAAGAAGGCTGTGGCTGACTATACAGATAAGAATAATAGAGCTGATTATGTGATAGAGGTAGTAGATTGAATTAATGGGGTAAAGGTCTTTGAAAGACTAAAATTATGAATTTGGATAAATTCTTTTGAGCCTTAAAGAATACGCACAATTAAGGAAGGCAGGGAAGGTGAGAGTTGGGGAAGGAATGACAACTAAGAAGGGGGATAGTTGAAGACTTGTGTGAGCGATTCTTGTTTTAGAGACTCATTTTTGTCTTTTTTGCTTTGTTTTGTTTTAGCTCTAATAACCTTAGGCTTGGTATAGAAGATACGGAGACACGCTAAAATTTCTCCCCCAATTATTGCCAAGCAGAAACTTGGATGATCGACATGGAAATTGTCCCCACAGGAAACGAAACTATTACTGAATTTGTCCTCCTTGGCTTCTATGACATCCCTGAGCTGCATTTCTTGTTCTTTATTGTATTCACTGCTGTCTATGTCTTCATCATCATAGGGAATATACTGATTATTGTAGCAGTGGTTAGCTCCCAGAGGCTCCACAAACCCATGTATATATTTTTGGTTAATCTGTCCTTCCTAGAGATTCTCTACACATCCGCAGTGATGCCAAAAATGCTGGAGAGCTTACTGCAAGAAGCAACCATCTCTGTGGCTGGTTGCTTGCTGCAGTTCTTTATCTTTGGCTCTCTAGCCACAGCTGAATGCTTACTGTTAGCTGTCATGGCATATGATCGCTACCTGGCAATTTGCTACCCACTCCACTACCCACTCCTGATGGGGCCCAGACAGTGCATGGGGTTGGTGGTCACAACCTGGCTCTCTGGATTTATGGTAGATGGACTGGTTGTGGCCCTGGTGGCCCAGCTGAGGTTCTGTGGCCCCAACCACATTGACCAGTTTTACTGTGACTTTATGCCTTTAGTGGGCCTGGCTTGCTCGGATCCCAGAGTGGCTCAGGTGACAACTCTCATTCTGTCTGTGTTCTGCCTCACTATTCCCTTTGGACTGATTCTGACATCTTATGGCAGAATTGTGGTGGCAGTGCTGAGAGGTCCTGCTGGGGCAAGCAGGAGAAAGGCTTTCTCCACATGCTCCTCCCACCTAGCTGTAGTGACCACATTCTATGGAACGCTCATGATCTCATACGTTGCACCCTCTGCTGTCCACTCCCAGCACCTCTCCAAGGTCTTCTCTCTGCTCTACACTGTGGTCACCCCTCTCTTCAATCCTGTGATCTATACCCTGAGGAACAAGGCGGTACATCAGGCACTTCGGAAGATTCTCTGTATCAAACAAACACTTGATTGAAGGAGAGTAATGAAGAAGATTTCATTTTGGACTTCAGACACCTCCATTGGGAATTCTTCCAGGATGGGCTGGAGAGGAGTAACTTGGCTTATTCGATCATTCTCTTTGAACTCTTCTGTAGTTATACTAAAAATGAAAATGATAGGGCAACAATTTTTTAAACTTTTATTTTAAGTTCAGGGGTATGTGTGCCGGATTTTTTACACAGGTAAACTTGTGCTATGGGGGTTTGTTGTACAGATTATTTCATCACCCAGGTATTAGGCCTAGTACCCATTAGTCTCCTGATTTTCTCCCTCCTCCCACCCTCCACCCTCAAGTAGGACCCGGTGTGTGTTGTTCCCCTCTATGCATCTATATGTTTTCATAATTTAGCTCCCACTTATGAGTGAGGACATACAGTATTTGATTGTCTGTTCCTGTGTTAGTTTGCTAAGGATAGTAGCCTCCAATTCCATCCATGTCCCTACAAAGGACATGATCTATTTTTTATGGCTGCATAGCATTCAATGGTGTATATGGACCACACCTTCTTTATTCAGTCTATCATTGATGGCGTTTAGGTTGATTCAATGTCATTGCTGTTGTGAATAGTGCTGCAATGAACATACATGTGCATGTGTCTTTATAATAGAATAATTTATATTCCTTTGGGTGTATACCAAGTAATGGGATTGCTGGGTGGAATGGTATTTCTGTTTTTGGTCTTTGAGGAACTGCCACACTGTCTTCCACAATGTCTAAACCAATTTACATTCCCACCAACAGTGTATAAACATTCCTTTTTCTGCACAACCTTGCCAGCATCTGTTATTTTTTGACTTTGTAGTAATAGGCGTTCTAACTGGTGTGAGATTGTATCTCATTGTGGTTTTGATTTGCATTTTTCTAGTGATCAGTGATGTTGAGCTTTCTTTCATATGCTGTTGGTTACCTGTATATCTTCTTTCGAAAAGTGTTGTTCATGTCCTTAGGCAACAATTTTTAAGTGCTAGTTTAAAAAATTATTTAAACTTTGATTAGTTCTTTATTACATATGCCATAAATATTTAAAAATAGATACACAAAACAGCAGTACCAAAATAAATCTAGAAATATTGTTTTTTATATTATTGTTGTATGACATTTTAAAATTTATTTCTATGTGCATTTATATTTATACATACAAGTTGGATCATGGAGTTTGTAATCTGGTTTTTCACTGAACACTGTGTCACGAGCAACTCTATTAATAAGCATCTATTTCTTTATTCTTCTGGGCTTCATTGCGTAGCTGAACATGATTTGTTATTCTATTTTGGGAATTTTTAATTGTATTCTGTTCTTTTACTGTACATTGTTTACATCTGGATTTTCCTGTAATAAGCTTTTAGCACTTAAATTGCAAGATTTAAGGATATGTGTTTTTAAAAATCTAAAGCTGAATTCCTTTTACTTTTAAACTTCTTTTCTTGTAGAACATTTCAAACATACACAAAAGAGAAGAGCATAGTGAACCCCCATGTGCCCAGCTTCACCCAGCCATCACCCAGCTTCAACATCAACATTTTGCTAATCTTATTTTAATTAGCTACAGTTCCTTGTTTGTTTTCATGGAAAATATTAGGGCAAATTCCAGATGTTGTGTAAGTATTATGTTGTGTAAGTTGTGTTTGTACATACTCCACATGTAAGTATTTAATATGATCTGTGACTGATAAAGACATTTTAAAAAACCATGCCCACCATATCATTATGATACTTAGCACAATCATCAGTATTTCCTTTATATCATCTAATACACAAGCCATGTACAAATTTCTCCATTGATCTTTAAGTAATTTCTTAAAATTAAGATCTAAACAAGGTTCAAACAATGCATTTCGTTATTGTCTTTCCAGTCCCTTTATAACATAGCAGACCCCACTTTTTTGTCATGCCATTGACTTAAGTTGCTATGTTATTTTTATTGAATCATGTCCTGAGACACATGATATTTGGTTGTCCCACTCTTAGAGATGCTATTTATATTATTGACCAGTGAGTTGAAGTGGTATCAGCCAGATCTATCTATTACTCAGTTTCTAATTAACATTTTCCCTAATATTTTAATCATCAATTGAGGAAAGGTGATGATTAATGCCTACAGTGATTTAGTTCTTTGAATGTATTTCCCTTTAGTGTTTTGAATCTATTTAATCCTTTGAATGTATTTCCCTTTAATGTTTTGAATCTATTTAATCCTTTGAATGTATTTCCCTTTAATGTTTTGAATCTATTTGTAAACAATTCTTGTAAAATCTTTGTCTGCACATTCCTACACTTAGGTCATATCAGATTCAATTATTATTGATTTCTTTTTTTCTTGAATATTGATAATATTTTGTCATGCTTTTGTATGATTAGTATATTTCATTGAATTCAAGTTATTGTAGACATTCTGGGTATTTTCTTCAGAAGAATGTTGGCTTTTTTTTTGTAGCAGGTGCTAAAAGGAGAATCATTTGAATTTGGGTAGGCTTGGTTTTATGCTCTGATGGTATTGATCTGTGGAAAGTTCAAGGTGTTTTGCAAGTCTATATAACTCGAAGGGACTCAATCTCCACTTTCTCTCTTCCTTGTGGACATTGCCAGGGCTTAGTTTAGGTTGTTAAGCCAGATTTAGAGTAGGTTTTACTTACATTTGTGGTCCTTACTCTTAAAGCTTGGTCTTTGGGTGTCTCCACTGGGTGGCAGTGGTGTTTATGAGGTGTTAATGAGATTTCTCTGCTTTAGTAGGGCAGAGAGCACACTGTCCTGGTGCTGCTCTTCTTTAAGCTTGATGCACCTCTGGTATTTGTTTCCTTTCAATCCTGTAACAGCTTCTCTCTGGTAAGTCTCAAATAGTGTTGCCCTTCACATGTACAGTCTAGCTACCTGTCATAGCTCACAGATCCCTCCATTAATATACTTCTGAAGTCCCCTCTGCACAACTCTGGCCTCCCTGATACCCTATCCCACGGCTTCTAGTGGCCTCGGCTGCCCTAAATTTACTATGATTTTTATTTTGTTAGATCAGTGAGACTGCTGTGGTCTTCTGCTTGGGCCACAGCAAGGAAATTTTCCCAGGCAGAGAGCTGAGTGATTATGTGGCTCACCTGTGAGCTGTATTAACTGCTATTCACTGCCTGAAAGCAATTTCTTCACATACTTTGTCCTGTCTTACAGTTAATTATGCTGGAGAGACTAGTCTAGACTAGTTATGCTATCATGGCCAGAAGCAGAAGCACACCCATAATGTTTTGAAAAATGGTTTTATTTTGGCAAATACCTTATTAAGCTATTGAAATAAACTGTGCATTTGAATATAAAATCTTCACTGATGAAGACTGACCATCTTCTTTTGCACTTCTCACAATGCCTTATTTATGACAAGTGCTCAATATATACTTACAGCATTGGGCTAATTTATATTGAATGATGATGAAGAAAATGATAAGGCAGGGAGAACTGTGGTAGTAGTGGATAGGTAAAAGAAGTGCCTAATGATAGTTATTATCAAGTCCTTGTTCCAAAATCCCAAGTCACAACTGTGAATTGTTAAAAATACCCAACCTGATGTAGAAAGATTCTAGCCAAGGTCTACAGGTTTTTATTCAGGAGAAATAATTCTGCCCATTTTATCTTACTTCAGTGGTATTATAAACTATTAATGTGAGTTAAAATAGGTATTTTTAACAATTTTTAGCCTACAAACTCCAGGAAAGGAGTTCTTGTACTCCTTACAAATCAGTTCTTATGGGAGAATATTTTCCTTTTATCTGAACATTCTCACTTATTTTTTCTAGGCTGGCTAAGTTTGGATTTTGGTTTCTGACCTCAGAAATCTTATAATATATTTTCCAGTGAAGCACAGAATGAATTGCATATTACATTTTAACTTCCTACTGGTGCCCTGGACTACAACTACCCTTACTGGTTTCCTGACTCATTGAATTTTTATCTCTGTTACTCACCTCCACAACACTCAGAGGTTGGCTTCCCTTTGATATATTGTTGTTCAGTGACATTCTGTGTCCAGCCAAAGAATGGCCATTCAGAGGAAAAAAGTTTATTTGTATCACCACTTCCTGAGGAACAGAAGAAACTGTTTCTAAGGCCAGAGGAGATATATCAACTCAGATTATCCAGTCAGTAATCATTCATTCGAAAATAATTTCTGGACACATGTTATGACAAGTCATTAGATTAGAATTAGAAAGAAAACAATAACTTCTAGATGATCCCCCCAAAAAGTCTGGGCTAAGCACAGGTTGTATAGAGATGCTGAACAGAGAATCCAGTCTGAGAATCTCAGGGGCACACTTTCTAAATTAGATCTGTATTTAATCTATGCATTGAGTTGTTCTCCTGAATAGAATTAATTATCAGGTGTTTGTTTAACCGGACCCTGATATTCATGGTGTACAATAACATGAACTATAGGGGGTGGTACAAATAGACACAATACATAGTCTCTGGTTT
Source organism: Mandrillus leucophaeus (assembly GCF_000951045.1). NCBI lineage: Eukaryota > Metazoa > Chordata > Mammalia > Primates > Cercopithecidae > Mandrillus > Mandrillus leucophaeus. The sequence goes on from NW_012099655.1 coordinate 28,839, forward strand.
GATGTAATATATGACCTATGTAGAAAGACAAGCTGAACATAACAGACTGTCTGAACTAGTTACGTACATTCTCTTCATAATGCAATTCAACAAGTCCTTTCTCTGCATTGCACTTTGACAGTCTGTCTGAAAAAGGAATTCATTCATTGAGTGATGCATTGGCCAGTTGATATTTTTTTCAGAAGTAAATTAATAAACATATATAGGAAACATAGTTTTGTTCTATTACAAAACAAGAAGTACTTTTTTTTAAAAAAAAAAATTCTTTTACTTTTACCTAGCTTTCAATTCTCAGTCACAGAGTCAGGAACTCCCCACAAACTATCAAGCATAGCACAAGCACACAAATATATAAAACATTCTGAAAAGTGACAGAGTAACAGGGAAGAAACTGCACAGAACCAGTTTCTTTTCTCCTACAAATGGTGATGATACAGGCAACATTAATGGGGCTGGAATTGAAGATACC
>NW_012099655.1:33169-35082 GCF_000951045.1 Mandrillus leucophaeus
AAGACTTGGAATCAACCCAAATGTCCATCAGTGACAGAGTGGATTAAGAAAATGTGGCACATATACACCATGGAATACTATGCAGCCATAAAGAAAGATGAGTTCGTGTCCTTTGTGGGGACTTGGATGCAGCTGGAAGCCATCATTCTCAGCAAACTATTGCAAGAACAGAAAACCAAATACTGCGTGTTCTCACTTATAGGTGGGAAATGAACAATGAGATCACTGGGACACAGAAAGGGGAACATTACACACCAGGTCCTATTGTGGGGAGGGGGGGGGAGGGATAGCATTAGGAGATATACCTAATGTAAATGATGAGTTAACGGGGGCAGCACACCAACATGGCACATGTATACATATGTAACAAACCTGCACATTGTGCACATGTACCCTAGCACTTAAAGTATATATATAAAAAAAGAACTACCTGAGACTAGGTAATTTATAAACAAAAGAGATTTATAAACAAAAATAGGTTTATAAACAAAAGAGGTTTGACTCACAGTTCTGCATGACTGGGAGGCCTCTTGAAACTTACAATCATGGCAGAAGGCAAAGGGGAAGCAACGCATGTCTTACATGGCAACAGGGGAGAGAAAGAGAGTGAGGGAAAATGATGCCACTCTTTGAAACGATCAGATATTGTGAGAACTCACTCACTGTCATGAGAACAGCATGGGGGAAACTTTCCCCATGATCCAATCACTTCCCTCCAGGTCCCTCCCTGGACATGAGAGATTACAATAGAGATGAGATTTGGGTGGGGACACAAAACCAAACCATATCAGGCTCTATTCTATGTGTCTGTGTGCATATGTAACTAAAATTAGGAGTGAGTAATTAAGAGAAGTGAATTTTCTTGGTGTGGTTTTAGTTGCAAGCAACATAATCCACCTTGGCTAATTTAAGCTGCTGTTTTTTCTTATATAATATTTGGTAGCTCACACAATATCCTGTAGGTAAAGAGAGGCAGACTGAATTATTCTGCCAGGAATGAGATGCAGAAACACAGAGGGCCTCTTGTTGGAGTAAATATCACTGCCATCGTTACTCAACCCTAGGGTACTTCTAGCTCCATCACTGATGCTCCGGAAAGACCAGATTCCTTTGTTCCATGCAGAGAAGACTGAGTTTCATATGCATGGTCTTGCTGATAGGTAGGACCCAATTTCCATGGTTGCTACCAGCTGTTAAGGAATCTAGGAAATGATCACAATGTAGTGGGGGTGTTCACAGATGTAAAAGCACTATAATGAATGTCTACTCTTGGCAGAATATGACAGGATAATGTTAGGTACTAATTTTTTATTTCTTTTGACGTTTTAAAATACAAACATTTCAAGCATATACAAAATACAAAAATTATCTTTGTCCACTTTTTAATGGGGTTATTTATTTATTTTTCTTGTTGAGTTGTTTGAGTTCCTTGTAAGTTCTGGATACCAGTCCCCTAGTAGGTGTATAGTTTGCAAATATGTTCTCCCATTCTGTAGGTTGTTTGTTTACTCTGTTGATTATTCCCTTCACTGTGCAGAAGCCTTTTAGTTTGAATAAGCTCTGTTTGTCTATTTTTATTTTTGCTGCATTTGCTTTTGAGGTCTTAGTCACAGATTCTTTGCCTAGGCCAAGGTCCAGAAGAGTTTTTCCTAGGTGTTCTTCTAAAAGTTTTATAGCTTCGGATCTTACATTTAAAAGAAGACAAACAATCAGCCTACAAAGCCTAAAAACATATAAAAAAAAAGCTCAACATTGCTAGTCATCAGAGAAGTGCAAATTAAAACCACAGTGAGATATCATCTCATACCAGTAATAATAACTATTATTAAACAGTCAGAAACAAGAGATGTTGATGAGAATGCAGAGAAAAGGGAATGCTTATATACTGTTGATGAGAATGCAAATTAGTACAA
>NW_012099655.1:35187-35810 GCF_000951045.1 Mandrillus leucophaeus
GAGTAACAGGGAAGAAACTGCACAGAACCAGTTTCTTTTCTCCTACAAATGGTGATGATACAGGCAACATTAATGGGGCTGGAATTGAAGATACCATGTTCAATATTCAGACGGCAATGAAGATGACATTGGCTATAGTAAGAGTGATGGTGAGCATCCTCATTGTTAAAACCACTGATTAAAATGCTAATGATGGAGGGGGGCGCCCAAGATGGCCAAATACGAACAGCTCCAGCCTCTAGCTCCCAGCGTGAGCGACACAGAAGATGGGTGATTTCTGCATTTTCAACTGAGGTACCAGGTTCATCTCACTGGGGTGGGTAAGACAGTTGGTGCTGGTCAGCGGGTGCAGCCCGACCAGCAAGAGCTGAAGCAGGGCGAGGCATTACCTCACCTGGGAAGCGCAAGGGGGAAGGGAATTCCTTTTCCTAGCAAAAGGAAATTGAGACACACAACACCTGGAAAATTGGGTAACTCCCACCCTATTACTGCTATTTACCAAGGGTCTTAGCAAACGGCACACCAGGAGATTATATCCCACACCTGGTCCAGAGGGTCCCATGCCCATGGAGCCTCCCTCATTGCTAGCACAGCAGTCTGAGATCTAACGGCAAGGTGGCAGC
>NW_012099655.1:35860-36622 GCF_000951045.1 Mandrillus leucophaeus
CTGAGTAGCCTAACTGGGAGACATCCCCCACTAGGTGCAGACCGACACCTCACACCTCACACGGCTGGCTACACCCCTGAGACGAAGCCTCCAGAGCAAGAATCAGACAGCAACACTTGCTGTTCAGCAATATTCTAACTTCTGCAGCCTCCACTGCTGATACCCAGGCAAACAGGGCCTGAAGTGGACCTCAAGCGAACTCCATCAGACCTGCAGCTGAGGGTCCTGACTGTTAGAAGGAAAACTAACAAACAGAAAGGACAACTACACCAAAACCCCATCACTATGTCACCATCATCAAAGACCAAAGGCAGATAAAACCACAAAGGTTTTATCTTTGTGGTTTTTTGGGGGAAAAAGCAGTGCAGAAAAGCTGGAAATTCAAACAATCCGAGTGCATCCCCACCTCCAAAGGAACGCAGCTCATCGCCAGCAATGGAACAAAGCTGGACGGAGATTGGCTTTGACGAGTCGAGAGAAAAAGACTTCAGTTGATCAAACTTCTCAGAGCTAAAGAAGGAACTACGTAATCAGCACAAAGAAACTAAAAACCTTGAAAAAAGACTTGACGAATGGCTAACTAGGAGAACCAATGTAGAGAAGTCCTTAAAAGAGCTGATAGAGATGAAAACTATAACACGAGAACTATGTGACAAATGCACAAGCTTCAGTAACTGACTCGATCAACTGTAAGAAAGAGTATCAGCGATTGAAGATCAAATGAATGAAATGAAGTGAGAAGAGAAGTGTAGAGAAAAAAGA
>NW_012099655.1:36672-41229 GCF_000951045.1 Mandrillus leucophaeus
CAAGCAACATAATCCACCTTGGCTAATTTAAGCTGCTGTTTTTTCTTATATAATATTTGGTAGCTCACACAATATCCTGTAGGTAAAGAGAGGCAGACTGAATTATTCTGCCAGGAATGAGATGCAGAAACACAGAGGGCCTCTTGTTGGAGTAAATATCCCTGCCATCGTTACTCAACCCTAGGGTACTTCTAGCTCCATCATTGATGCTCTGGAAAGACCAGATTCCTTTGTTCCATGCAGAGAAGACTGAGTTTCATATGCATGGTCTTGCTGATAGGTAGGACCTAATTTCCATGGTTGCTACCAGCTGTTAAGGAATCTAGGAAATGATCACAATGTAGTGGGGGTGTTCACAGATGTAAAAGCACTATAATGAATGTCTACTCTTGGCAGAATATGAAAGGATAATGTTAGGTACTAATTTTTTATTTCTTTTGACGTTTTAAAATACAAACATTTCAAGCATATACAAAATACAAAAATTTCCTTTGTCCACTTTTTAATGGGGTTATTTATTTATTTTTCTTGTTGAGTTGTTTGAGTTCCTTGTAAGTTCTGGATACCAGTCCCCTAGTAGGTGCATAGTTTGCAAATATGTTCTCCCATTCTGTAGGTTGTTTGTTTACTCTGTTGATTATTCCCTTCACTGTGCAGAAGCCTTTTAGTTTGATTAAGCTCTGTTTGTCTATTTTTATTTTTGTTGCATTTGCTTTTGAGGTCTTAGTCACAAATTCTTTGCCTAGGCCAAGGTCCAGAAGAGTTTTTCCTAGGTGTTCTTCTAAAAGTTTTATAGTTTCGGATCTTACATTTAAAAGAAGACAAACAATCAGCCTACAAAGCCTAAAAACATATTTAAAAAAAGCTCAACATTGCTAGTCATCAGAGAAGTGCAAATTAAAACCACAGTGAGATATCATCTCATACCAGTAATAATAACTATTATTAAACAGTCAGAAACAAGAGATGTTGATGAGAATGCAGAGAAAAGGGAATGCTTATATACTGTTGATGAGAATGCAAATTAGTACAACCTTTATGGAAAACAGTATGAAGATTTCTCAAAGAGCTAAAATAGAACTACCCTTTGATTCAGCAATCCCAATACTGTATACCTACCCAAAGGAAAACAAATCATGGTATAAAAAAGACACCTGCATGTGTATGTTAATTGCAGCACTTTTCACAAGAGCAAAGTTATGAAACCATCTTAAACATATGAAAGCACACACACACACACACACAAAATATGTACATATGCATACATAATTAAGACATTTTTTCTTTTATTTTACTTTAGCTTATTTCTTCCTCAAGCCTCTTCTGTTCTTAAAGGTAGATCCAAATTTCTCACTTATATAATTTTATTACTCTCTAAAAAATTTATTTTATCACTTTTTACCAGGCAAGTTTATTGGCAATAAATTCCCTCAATTTTTGTTCCTCTGAGACGGTCTATTTCTCATTCACCTTTGAAAGATAATTTCATGTAATACAGAATTCTAGATTGGTTTTTCTTCTATCAAAAATTTTTAAATATTTCACTCTATTTTCTTCTAACTTTCATGGCTTCTGAGAACTCAGATGTCATCTTTTCTTCCCTAAAGGTAAGGTATTTTTTATCCTCTGGATTCTTTCATGATTTCAAAAAAATTATTGACTTTCTGATTTTTGTTTAATTTTCCATAGTTTAAAAATGGTATTTCTAGACATAGTTTTTTTTGGCATTTATGCTGCTTGGTATTCTTTGAGCCTCCTAGATTTGAGGTTTGGTGTCTCATATTAATTTGGGGAAATTTTCTGTTATTGTTTCAAATATTTCTTTGGTTTCTATCTACTTTTCTACTCCTGATATTCCCATTGTATGTATTACATATTTTGGAGTTTTCTCAGAATCCTTGAATATTCTTCTCTGCTTTAATAAGTCTTTGTTTTCTTCGCTTTTCAGTTTTTAAAGTTCCTATTCATATATTCCCATGCTTAGAGGGTTTGGTGGTAGTTTTCTTCCCCTTAGTTTTATTAAGGTATGACTGACACATAAAATTGTGTATATTTATGATGTTTACTGTGATGTTTTGAGATACGTATACATTGTGAAACGATTACCACAATTAAGCCAATTAACACATCCATCACCTCACATAGTTACAACTTTTTGTATGTGTGTGGTGAGAACATTTATGATCTTCTAGTTTAGAATATTTCAAGCATATAATACAGTACTATTAACTATAATCACCATGTTATATGCACATTAGATAGGTCACATTTTTTAATCCACTTCTCTGTTTTGATGGACCTTTAAGCTAATTCCATATCTTGGCTATTGAGAATCATGCTGCAATGAACACAAGAGTGCAGATATGTCTTTGAAATACTAATTTTTAAAATTTTTCCATAGGTTATTGGGGTACAGGTAGTATTTGGTTACATGAGTAAGTTCTTTAGTGGTGATTTGTGAGATTTTGGTGCACTCATCACCCAAGCAGTATACACTGTACCGTACTTGTAATCTTTTATCCTTCACCCCCTTCCCACTCTACACCCCCAAGTCCCCTAAGTCCACTGTATCATTCTTATGTCTTTGCATCCTTATAGGTTAGCTCCCACATATTAGTGAGAACATACAATGTTTGGTTTTGAAATACTGATTTTGTTTCCTTTAGATGTATACCCAGAAGTGGGATTACTGAATCAGACGGTATTTCTACCTTTATGTTTTTTGAGGAACCTCCATATGTCCCCCACAATGGTTGTACAAATGTAAATTCCCAAAAACAATGTACAAAGGTTCTCTTTTTATATCCTCATTAATACTTGTTATCTTTTGTCTTTTTGATAAAAACCTTTCTAACAGATGTGAAGTGATTATTTCGTGGTTGTAGTTTGTATTTCCTTTGATTTAATGATGTTGAACATTAATAAATACACTTGTTGGCCATTTGTGTGGAAATATCTATTTCACTGAAAAAACGTCTATTTAGATTCTTTCCCCATTTTTAAACTGGGCTACTTGTTTTCTTGCTATTGAGTTTTTAAAAAAATGTATATTTTAGATATTAACTCTTTATGAAATATTATTTTCCCATTTCATAGGTTGTCTCTTCATTCTGTTGATGTTTTCTTTTGTTAAACAGGAACTATTTAGTTTGGTACAATCCTATTTATTTTTGATTTTGTTACCTGTGCTTTAGGTATGCTATTTTAAAAATATCATTGCCCAGACCACCATTAAGCAGTTTTTCCCCATTTTCTTCTAGTAGTTTTACAGTTTCAGGTCTTACCTTTCAATTTTTAATCCAATTAAGTTGATTTTTGTATATCGTTTGAGACAATGGTTTAATTTCATTCTTCTTTAGGTGGATATTAAGTTTTTCCAACACAATTTATTGGAGAGACTATTCTTTTCCCATTGTATGTTCTTGGAAACTTTGCCAAGGACCAACTGACCATAAATACATAGGTTTATTTCTGGGCTCTCTATTCTGTTCCATTGTTCTGCGTATCTGTTTTTATGCCAGTATCATACTGTTTTGATTACTATAGATTTGTAGTATATTTTGATTTCAGGTAGTCGTGCCTCTAGCTTTGTTCTTTTTGCTCAAGATAGCCTCTAGCTTTGTTCTTTGTGTTCAAGATAGCCTTGGCTATTTGGAGTCTTTTGTGGTTCCATATGAATTTCAGTACTTTTGCTATTTCTGTAAAAATTCCATTAGAATATTGATAGGGATTGCAAAGAATCTGTAGTTTGCTGAGAGAAGTATGAGCATTTTGACAATATGAATTCTTCCAATCCATGAATAAGGAATATCTTTTCATTTATTTGTATCTTCTTCAATTTCTATCATCCATGCCTTACAGTTTTCAAGGTACAGATCTTTCACCTTCTTGGTCAGATTTATTTCTAAGTATTTTGTTTACCTTTGACATTATTGTAAATATACTTGTTTTCTTGATTTCCTATTCAGATAGATCATTGTAAAAATGCAACTGGCTTTTGTATGTTAATTTTGTATCCTGTGAACTTAACTAAATTTATTAGTTCTCACAGTTTTTGGTGTAGTCTTTTGGGTTTTCTAGATGTAAGATCACCTCATCTGCAAACAGACAATTTTACTTCTTCCTTTTTAATTTAGAAGCCTTTTATTTCTTTCTCTTGTGTAATTGCTATATCTAGGAATGTCAGAATTATATTGAAGAGAAATTGTAAAAGTGGGCCTCCTTGACTTGTTCCTGGTCTTGGAAGAAAAGCTTTTCGCTTTCAAACGTTGATAATGAGAATATCAGTGGACTTGATATGCATTACCTTTATTATATTAAGCTACGTTTCTTCTATACTTAATTTGTTGGAAGTTTCTTTTAGTTATGAAACAATATTGAATTTTATCAAATGCTTTTTCTGCACCTGTTATCATATGGTTTTTATCCCTCAGTATGTTAATGTGGCATATCATATTTATTAATTTGTGTATGTTAACCCATTCTTGCATCCTAAGGATGAATCCCACTTAGTCATGGTGCCTGATCATTTTAATGTGCTGTTGAATTCATTTTGCT
>NW_012099655.1:41279-46690 GCF_000951045.1 Mandrillus leucophaeus
TGCTATTTCTGTAAAAAATTCCATTAGCATATTAATAGGGATTGCAAAGAATCTGTAGTTTGCTGAGAGAAGTATGAGCATTTTGACAATATGAATTCTTCCAATCCATGAATAAGGAATATCTTTTCATTTATTTGTATCTTCTTCAATTTCTATCATCCATGCCTTATAGTTTTCAAGGTACAGATCTTTCACCTTCTTGGTTAGATTTATTCCTAAGTATTTTGTTTACCTTTGACATTATTGTAAATATACTTGTTTTCTTGATTTCCTATTCAGATAGATCATTGTTGTAAAAATGCAACTGGCTTTTGTACGTTAATTTTGTATCCTGTGAACTTAACTAAATTTATTAGTTCTCACAGTTTCTGGTGTAGTCTTTTGGGTTTTCTAGATGTAAGATCACCTCATCTGCAAACAAACAATTTACTTCTTCCTTTTTAATTTGGAAGCCTTTTATTTCTTTCTCTTGTGTAATTGCTATATCTAGGAATGTCAGAATTATATTGAAGAGAAATTGTAAAAGTGGGCCTCCTTGACTTGTTCCTGGTCTTCGAAGAAAAGCTTTTAGCTTTCCAACATTGATAATGAGAATAGCAGTGGACTTGATATGCATTACCTTTATTATATTAAGCTACGTTTCTTCTATACCTAATTTGTTGGAAGTTTCTTTTAGTTATGAAACAATATTGAATTTTATCAAATGCTTTTTCTGCACCTATTATCATATGGTTTTTATCCCTCAGTATGTTAATGTGGCATATCATATTTATTAATTTGTGTATGTTAACCCATTCTTGCATCCTAAGGATGAATCCCACTTAGTCATGGTGCATGATCATTTTAATGTGCTGTTGAATTCATTTTGCTAGTTTTTATTAAGGATTTTTACATCTATGTTCATCAGGGATATTGCCCTGTAACTTTATTTCCTTATAGTTGCCTTGTCTGGCTTTGGTATCAGGGTAATGCTGACCTCATAAAGCGAATTTAAAAGTATTTCTTCCTTTTCATATTTTTGAGCAAGTTTGAGAAGACTGGCATTAATTATCCTTTAAATGTTTGGTAGTATACATCAATAAAGCCATCAGATCCTGGGTTTTTTTGAATAGGAGACATTTTATTACTGGTCAATCTTAGCCCTAGGCTGGCAGCTTTTGCCATGGTCTACTGGAATATGAAAAAGTCTGTCTGAGGCTTCCCTGTTGAAGAAGCATATGACAGTCACAATGAGCAATTAAGGAAGAAGAAAAAGAAATAAAGAGAGAGAGAGACTTACTCAGCTCTCAGCTATTCCACGACCAGAATTAAAGTCATTCCAGCAAAGGTCAGAGACATTATGGATCAGAGTCAACCATTCTCTGCTGTGTTTTCCCAAATTTTCTTACCCAATGAAGCATGTAACTTAATTGTTTTAAGGGATTGAATTTTGGGGTCCTAGTGTGTCATGCACTAATAGTTAACCAGAACCCCATGTGCTCTTCTATAGTTCACACACTCTGTGAAGTTTGAATTATGTGACAAATTCTCACCACCAGGAATGAGAGAAAAAACATATTGTATAAAATATGCATCGAATATATTACTGATAGTGTGGGACAGTTGAGATTAGGAGTTGCCATCTCCACACACACATTGTTGTTTTGTTTTGTTATAAACTAAACTAGAATTGAGGGACCAAAGAAGGTGGAGTTAGAAGACAAAAGACGCATGGAGAGAAGTCAGAATAAAATCGTTTAGATTTACAAAAGTGAATGCAGAGACCTTGAAGGGTCAGTCCACCAGCTTAAAATGCCTTTTCTTAGTATTTTCTGTCTATTCTTTAAATATTTATAAATTGTAGAATCCACCATTTCTTCAGGGACAGAAGTCATTTATAGGAACTTAAAAAGTGAGGAACATAGTAGTTCATGTCTAGAAATTCTTCAATAATTATGACTTCTATGCCTTTCCTTAGTATGAGTTTGGTGACAAGTAAGAAAAAGAAAATAAAATTTTGATAAAGTCATCATCTTCCACAATTAAAAGCTGAGGAAACAATAACTTTCTAATGAGATTGAAAGAGTCTTAAGAGCTTTGTTAAATTATCTCCGATTTTTAATATTTTAAGTAATCATTGAGGGTTTGGACAGTTGACTTTTAAAAGATATCTGGAGACAGAGGTGCCAAAACTATTTAGATGAACTGTCAGAGTTTTTGTTGTTGTTGTTGTTATTTAGTGATTACAATGTCATTTGCTTTAATTACTTATTTGTCTCCTTGTTTAAAGAATAAGAAATCAAGGCACACCCCTTAAAAATTCTCCTTAACTCATATGTCAGTTAGCATATACTTTTCCAGTTGAGTAACTATGGCCCTAAAATAAAATCCTCATAATATCAAAGCATAGTAATTTTATTTATAATATTATAATGCATTAACCTAGTAGGACCAGATAGACAAATAGACTCAAGTATTATCCATCTATTTAATACATGGGAAACAGGCATATTTCTAATACCAATTTCATTATAAGAACATATAAAAAACCTAACATCAATTTTATCAACTGATATCTTCAAAACTTAGTCAGCAGTAGAGTTCCATGGCTAGCATCCCATTCATTCAAATGTCCCTTATATAACCTAGGAAAACATTGTTAAATACAATTACAGCATATTTTTCCATATATTTTTGTTTTATCCAGTTCCCTCTGTTGTACATTTCTAAATAATTTAAGAAAGAGTATAATTACAAACTCAACTTTTTAATTGTTTATTTATGCTTCAGAAGAGTTCTTCAAGATTTCTTTAGGTCAAAGCTACCTTTTGATTGCTCTATTAAAGGCCCCCTTCACTTCCTTGTTCCTCAAAGTGTAGATCAGTGGGTTTAGTACTGGAGTGACCACAGTGTACATGATGGCAATGATCCGGTCCTGGTCCATGGAGGTCCCTGAGGCAGGATGAATATAGGTGAAGAGAACAGGTGCATACAAAAGAATAACTACCATGAAGTGGGAGGCACAAGTGGACAGTGGTTTGTGGAGCATGCTAAAAGAATGAGTCTTGAAGAAGAGATGGGTGATAATGTAGAAATAAGAGAGAAATGTGAGAAAGAAAGAGCCCATTGCGATTGTCCCTGTGACGGTACTGAGCAGCCACTGATTGAGCTCAGTGTTCCCACAGGCCAGCTTTAGCAACGGCTTCACATCACAGAAGAAGTGATGGATACAGTTGGAACCACAGAAGTTCAAGCGAGAAGTCATTACGGAGTGCAGCAGGGCATGGAAGAAACCAATGGTCCAGATTGTGATGGCCATCTGGGTACAGAGCTGAGAGTTCATGATGACAGTGTAGCGAAGTGGCTTGCAGATAGCCACAAAGCGGTCAAATGCCATCATGGCCAACAGCATGGCCTCTGTGCTGCCCAGGAAGTGGAAGAAATGGAGCTGGCTTATGCATCCCAAGAAAGAAATTGCTTTGTGTGTAGAGAGGAAGTTCTGCAGCATCTTTGGCAGTGTCACCGTAGAGTAGCAGATATCCAGGCAGGACAGGTTTCCCAGGAAGAAATACATAGGGGAATGGAGTCTAGGATCAGAGATGACAATCATTAGAATGGCTCCATTCCCAGCCACACTGATGAAGTAGATGGTGAGGAAAACCACGAAGAGAAAAGGCTGCAGTTCTTGTATGTCTGTCACTCCCAAGAGGAGAAATTTGGTGACTAAGGTTGTATTCAGCATTACTTCAAAAAAAAAAAAAACCACAAAATAATGTATGGAACACTAATTGAATCAGAATCCTTCCAGCTCAGAATTTTCTCACCAAGCCAAGAATATTTGGAGGAAGAGTATTGTTGTTTTGCATGATTCAACCTCACAAGTTTTACATTTTTGGTTTTTAGATGGCTAAATATTAAATATATACATATATCTGTTATGATCTCTGACACAACTATTTCTTTGTTATGTTTTTCATTACTATATTTCTTTCTCCCAGGTATCAGAAAACATTGTTAGCCTGCTAGCCTACAATCTTCTCTGGCTGTGAATATTTTCATTCTTTTTTTTTGAGATGGAGTCTTGTTGTTTCTCCCAGGCTGGAGTACAGTGGTATGATCTTGGCTCACTGCAACCTCCGCCTCCCAGGTTCAAGAGATTCTCTCGCCTCAGCCTCCCAAGTAACTGGGATTACAGGAGTCCACCACCACACCTGGCTAATTTTTGTATTTTTAATAGAGATGGAGTTTCACCGTGTACACCAGGCTGGTCTTGAACTCCTGACCTCAAGTTATCTGCCTGCCTCAGTCTCCCAACACGCTGGGATTACAGGCATTAGCCACCTCTCTGGGCCCATGAATATCTTCATTCGGTTACAGCTTTCCTTTCGTCTTTCCAAATGACTCTCACAGGGGGCAATTTTTAAGCATACCACATAGCTATCTCTTGGCCTAGTAAGAAACCACCAGTAGGATGTTAACTTAAATAAAAAGACAGGTTTCAATGCATCAAAACCACAATTTTTTTTTAATCTTGAAAGAGTAGTAGTAATTGCATTTCCTCCTTTTAGAATGTAAATGAATTAGAGATATTCTCTTACTGATCTCTTCCTTACCCACATCCCTGAAATGTCATAGTGACCTGCTGGGTTAAGAAACATGACCACATTAATCACATATTAGCCTGAATTTTTAAAATTTCATCACTATTATATCTGGTGATGAGCTCAGTTTCTTCCTATAATCTGACCCTTTATATTTTTTTCGAAATAGAATCCCAAATTACTTTTTTCATTGCCAATGTTATTGTGCTTTTATTTACCTGTTGATCTTAGACTCTTCCTTTCCTAGGAAATCTATGAATCCCTGGATAAGAATAGTTTTTCCTCTGATAGATTCAGTAGTTTCTCTTCTTTTTTCACCAATACTAACCTCTCCTCTAAATATATATTCAGCCTTCTTGAAATTGTCTTCTCTTGTGATCTATTTTCTTAAGTTCTGTTTTTATTTGCCTGAAATAAACTCACTCATCAGATATTAAGGAATATTCTACCTCAACTGAAATTCACCTTCTTTTCTTCTAGATCCATTACATTTTCTAGAAATTTTTTTCTCCATAATTTGTAAAGTACTGGCATTATCTTCACTAAGTTTACTAATAAAAGCAGACATAATTTTGTGAAGTAGCTGCTTCTTTGTTCTTTTCATTAGGCTGTAACGGATTAGCTCTTGTATATTGGGAGGGAAGAAGTAGGATGTGTGGGGAACTTACAGAAGTGAGAGACACTGAGAGAGCTGGTAGGACTGTAAAGAAATTGAAGAGATGCTGACATTGTAGTGCTTCCTATAAAAGGAGTATCATTCAAGGTTTTAGAAACCACTGAGGAGAGAAGAATATAATTTGATGTGACTACAGTAAAAAAAATAATGAACAA
>NW_012099655.1:46740-54082 GCF_000951045.1 Mandrillus leucophaeus
ATCTGCCTGCCTCGGTCTCCCAACATGCTGGGATTACAGGCATTAGCCACCTCTCTGGGCCCATGAATATCTTCATTCGGTTACAGCTTTCCTTTTGTCTTTCCAAGTAGCTCTCACAGGGGACAATTTTTAAGCATATCACATAGCTATCTCTTGGCCTAGTAAGAAACCACCAGTAGGATGTTAACTGAAATAAAAAGACAGGTTTCAATGCATCAAAACCACAGTTTTTGTTTTTTTAAATCTTGAAAGAGTAGTAGTAATTGCATTTCCTCATTTTACAATGTAAATTAATTAGAGATATTCTCTTACTGATCTCTTCCTGACCCACATCCCTGAAATGTCGTAGTGACCTACTGGGGTAAGAAACATGACCACATTAGTCACATATTAGCCTGAATATTTAAAATTTCATCACTATTATATCTGATGATGAGCTCAGTTTCTTCCTATAATCTGACCCTTTATATTTTTTTCGAAATAGAATCCCAAATTACTTTTTTCATTGCAAATGTTATTGTGCTTTTATTTATCTGTTGATCTTAGACTCTTCCTTTCCTAGGAAATCTATGTATCCCTGGATAAGAATAGTTTTTCCTCTGATAGATTCAGTAGTTTCTCTTCTTTTTTCACCAATACTAACCTCTCCTCTAAAAATATATTTAGCCTTCTTGAAATTGTCTTCTCTGTGATCTATTTTCTTAAGTTCTGTTTTTATTTGCCTGAAATAAACTCACTCATCAGATATTAAGGAATATTCTATCTCAAGTGAAATTCACCTTCTTTTCTTCTAGATCCATTACATTTTCTAGAAATTTTTTTTCTCCATAATTTGTAAAGTACTGGCATTATCTTCACTAAGTTTACTAATAAAAGCAGACATAATTTTGTGAAGTAGCTTCTTCTTTGTTCTTTTCATTAGGCTGTAACGGATTAGCTCTTGTATATTGGGAGGGAAGAAGTAGGATGCGTGGGGAACTTACAGAAGTGAGAGACACTGAGAGAGCTGGTAGAACTGTAAAGAAATTGAAGAGATGCTGACATTGGAGTGCTTCCTATAAAAGGAGTATCATTCAAGGTTTTAGAAACCACTGAGGAGAGAAGAATATAATTTGATGTGACTACAGTAAAAAAAATAATGAACAAGGGAACACTTCTAGAGAGCCATGGGATTTTTGGCTTCATAGCTGGGAAGAAATTTTGAAAAACAATCTAACTTTTACTATACGTACATGAAGGACTGCCTTCAAATAATTCATGTAACTTTCTTGAATGACCATGTATATTTTGTGTATTTAAAAAATTACCACTCCCGTTTAAAATACAAATTATATTTCAAATATAATTTTTGGTTCTTGGACCCAGAAAACAAAATTGTCCCAAAAATCCATATGGTAAAACATATATTCCCAGCTTCTAAGAAAATTAGCAGTCAGAGTGGTTTGTAGTAAATCGTTTTCTTCACTGAAATTTCACCATTTAGAAATTACATGTTTGCTTTGTATAATGTCTAGAGAACTAGATATGTCGAATTGAGAATAAGATATGGCAGTAAAAATGTGGTAAGTCAAGGGCCTTCATATTTCTCCTCACAATGAGCAGTACACCATTAAATAGAAAATGAGATCTAGATACCGGGTGTTTAATACTAGCAAGTAGCTAGATCATTCATTAACATATTGAGATTATGTGCAACTTCGCAGCCTGTCTCAGTTCATTCTCTTACCTGATTGATTGTTCTGATTCACAGTCAAGGAGGCTATTCTTGTTTATATTCCCAGTGATTATAAAAGTTAAAACGTATTTGAAGCAATAGTTCATGCTGGGATTGCAGCATAAACTCATCTTTAAAAACCTCTTTCTCTCTGAAAATCAACCTGCCTTTTAATGAGCCACAGGTCTCTAGACATAGAAATCCAAAGGGAGAGTGTCCCCTGGTGTTGAGAAAGATTAGCAGGATGCCTTTCCACACCTACAATATGAATCAGCAGCCTTGGGGAATTCCTGTGTGAAGTTCCTTTTTTTTTTTTTTAATTCTTGTTTTATTTCTTTTTTTCCTTACTATGTTTGTTCCTTAGTTTTAGAACTATGGCCAACACAGATCTCAATGGCTTAATATGTTTTCTTAGTCAAATTTCTTTTTATTTCCTAGGACAGAGGTATGGATTTACTTTCCCATTTTGGGGACTTTCCTGAAAGAATACCCTGGTTTCTTTCAGGAAACCTGTTTTGGTTACTGTTGCCCTGAAGTATAGTTTGAAGTAGGGTAACATGATGCCTCCAAATCTGTTCTTTTTGTTTAAAATTGCTTGGCCATTCAGATTCTTTTTTGGTTTCATATGAATTTTAAAGTCTTTTTCTAGTTCTGTGAAGAATGTCGTTGGTAGTTTGATAGAAATAGCCTTGAATCTGTAAATTGCTTTGGGCAGTATGGCCATTTAAACAATATTGATTCTTACTATCCATGAACAAGAAATTTGTTTCCATTTGTTTGTGTTATCTCTGATTTCTCTGAGCAGTGTTTTGTAGTTCTTATTGTAGAGGCCTTTCATCTGCCTTGTTAGCTGCATTCCGAGATATTATATTCTTTCATTGGCAATTGTGAATGGGATTGTGTTCCTGATTTGTCTCTCAGCTTGACTGTTGTTGCTGTATAGGAATGCTAGTGACTTTCACACATTGATTTTTTATCTGGAAACTTTGCTGAAATAGTGTATCAGCTGAAGGCGCTCTTTGGCCAAGACTATGGGGTTTTCTAGATATAGAATCATGTAATCTGCAAACAGGAATAATTTTACTTACTCTCTTCCTATAATGCCCATTATTTCTTTCTCTTGCCTAATTGCTCTGGCCAGGACTTCCAATACTATGCTGAATAGGAGTGCTGAGAGAGGATATCCTTGTCTTGTGCTGGTTTTCAAGGGGATGCTTCCAGCTTTTGTCCATTCAGTATGATGTTGGCTGTGGATTTGTCATAAATGGCGCCTATTATTTTGAGATATTTTCCTTAATACCTAGTTTATTGAGAGTTTTTAATATGAAGCAATGTTGAACTTAATCAGAAGCCTTTTCTGTATCTGTTGAGATAATTATGTGAGTTTTGTTTTTCATTCTGTTTATGTGATGAATCACTTTATTAATTTGCATGTGTTGAACCAACTTTGTATCCCAGGGATAAAGCTTACTTAATCATTTTGTATTAGCTTTTTGATGTGCTGTTGAATTCAGTTTGCTAGTATTTTGTTGAGAATTTTTGCATCTATGTTCACGAAGAATATTGGCCTGAAGTTTTCCTTTTGTGTATGTGTTTCTTCCAGGTTTTTTTTATTAGGATGATGCTGGCCTCATAGAATGAGGTGGGGAAGAGTTACTCCTCCTTTGTTTGGTAGGCTATTTATTACTGATTCAATTTCAGAGCTCATTATTGGTCTGTTCAGATAATCAGTTTCTTCTTGGTTCAGACTTGGGAGGATATATATGTGCAGAAATTTATCCATCTCGTCTAGGTTTTCTAGTTCTTGTGCATATGTCTTCATGATTCATCATGTCTCTGATGATTATTTGTATTGTTGTGGGGTCAATGGTAGCATCTCATTTGTCATTTCTGACTATGTTTATTTGGATCATCTGTCTTTCCTTCTCTATTGATCTAACTAGGAGTCTATTCATCTTATTAATTCTCCCAAAGAACAAATTCCTGGATTCGTTTATCTTTTGTGCAGTTTTTCTCATCTCAATTTCTTTCAGATCAGCTCTGATTTTGGTTATTTCTTATCTTCTGCTAGCTTTGGGGTTGGTTTTGTCTTCTGTCTCTAGTTCTTTTATTTGTGATGTTAGGTTGTTAATTTGAGATCTTTGTATCTTTTTTATGTGGGCAGTTAGTGCTACAAATTTCCCCCTTAACACTGCCTTAACTGTGTCCTGGAGATTCTGGTATGTTGTATCTTCATTCTCAATAGTTTCCAAGAACATTTTGATTTCTGTGTTAATTTCAGTACTTACCTCAAATTCATTAAAAAGCAGTTGTTTAATTTCCATGTAATTGCATGAATTGAGTGATTTTTTTCAGTCTTGGTTTCTATTTTTATTGAGCTGTTGTCCACGAGTGTGTTTGGTATGATTTCAGTCCTTTTGCATTTGCCGAGGATTGTTTTATGTCCAATTGTGTGGTCTATTTTAGAGTATGTTCCATGTGTTGATGAGAAGAATGTATATTCTGTTGTTTTGGGGTGGAGAGTTCTGAGGTCTATCAGATCTATTTGATCCAATGTTGAGTTCAATCTTTTTTTAAATCTTTGTTAATTTTCTGCCTTGATGATCTGTCTAGTACTGTCAGGGGAGTGTTGAAATCACCCACTGCAGACTCCCATTGTGTGGGCATGTAAGTCTCTTTGTAGGTCTCTAAGAACTTGCTTTATGAATCTGGATTCTCCTGTCGTGGGTGCATATATATTTAGGATATTTAGCTCTTCTTGTTTGAATCCTTTATCATTATATAATGCCCTTCCTTGTCTTTTTTCACCTTTGTTAGTTTAAAGTCTGCTTTTTTTCTGAAATTAGTATTGTAGCACCTTCTTTTTTCTTATTTTCATTTACTTGGCAAATTTTTTCCATCCCTTTATTTTGAGCCTATGGGTGTCATTGCATTTGAGATGGGTTTCCTGAAGACAGCATACAATTGGATTTTGCTTCTTTACCCAGCTTGCCACTCTGTGCCTTTTAATTGGGACGTTTAGCCTGTTTACTTTCAACGTTAGTATTGATATGTGTAGATTTAAACCTTGTCTATTTGTTGTTAGCTGGTTATTATGCCTGCTTGTTTGGTTGGTTGCTTTATAGTGTCACTGGTCTGTGTACTTAAATGTGTTTTTGTATTGGCTGGCAATGGTATTTTCTTTCCACATTTAGTTCTCCTTTCAAGATCTCTTGTAAGGTGCATCTAGTAATACAATCCTTCAATATTTACTTGCCTGAAAAGATCTTATTTCTCTTTCACAGAGGAAGCTTAGTTGGCTGGATATAAAATTCATGGTTAAAGAAATTTTTCTTTAAGAATGTTGAATATAGACCTGCAATCTCTTCTGGCTTACAACATTTCTGCTGAGAGGTCCACTGTTAGCCTCATATGGTTCCCTTTGTAGGTGACCTACCCTTTCTCTCAAGCTGCCTTTAATATTCTTTCTTTCATTTTGCCCTTAGAAAATATGATGATTTTGTGTCTCGGGGATGATCTTCTTGTGTAGAGTCTTGCAGAGGTTTTCTGTATTTCCTGCATTTGACTATTGGCCTCTTTAGCAAGATTGGGGAAGTTTTCATGGTTGATATCCTGAAATATGTTTTCCAAGTTGTTTGCTTTCTCCCCCTCTCTTTCAGGGATACCAATGATTTGGCCTCTTTATATAATCTCATATTACACAGAGGTTTTGTTCATTCCTTTTCCTTTTATTCTTTGTTTTTGTCTGACTCTTTTATTTCAGAGAGCCTGTCTTCAGATTCTGAGACTCTTTCCTCAGCTTTGTCTACTCTGCTATTAATATTTTTGATTGCATTGAAAAATTCTTTTAGTGAGTTTTCAGGCTCTATCAAGTCAATTAGGTTGTTTTTATGCTGGCTGTTTTGTCTGTCACCTCCTGTATCATTTTATTGTGATCCTTAGCTTCCTTGGATTGGGTTTTGCCATTCTCCTGAATCTCAATTATCTTCATTCCTATCCGTATTCTGAATTCTATTTGTTATTTCAGCCATGTCAGCCTGCTTAAGAATTCTTGTTGAAGAACTAGAGTGATCATTTGGAGGACATAAGACTATGACCATTTGAGTTTCCAGAGTTCTTTCATTGATTTTTTTTCCCTCATCTGTGTGTGTGAGTGTTCCTTTAACTGCAGGACGGCCTTTGATTGAAGTGGTCAGCTGGCAGCTGTGCTTTGATTGAAGTGGTCAGGTGTGCTTGAGTCCCAGGCCAGGTGGCCTTGCCTAGTGAGGAGAAGTGAGGATCAGGATCTGTGTGGAGAACAGTTCAGCCACTTTTCTATGAGGTGGATGCTCTGCGCTATGGGTTCCAGCCAGCCCTTGGTCCCACAGACTCTCCAGGGCCTGGGGACACAAGGATGAAGACTGTGAGAAAGCAAAGATGGCAACCCACCCCTCCTATTGGCAGGTTTGTCCCAGGGCGTTGCAGAACTGCTACTGGCTCAATAGTCCCAGTGTGGGGGTGACTGGAGACCCAGGCTGGGAGAATCTGCCCCAGGAGGAGACACAAGATTGGGGACTCACATACCCTACAGTCTGACCACTTCTCCTTGGAGCTGCTACCATATTCTGGGATCTGCTCCAGTCCCTAGTCACTTCAGATTTTCTAGTACCTGATGATATCAACGGTGAATTTTGCCAAACAGCAAAGATGGTGGCCTGCCCCTCCCTCTGGGAGCTCTGCTCCAGGAAGGAATGGACCTGTTACCAGCGAAAACACACTGGCAGGGTTATCTGGGGATCCCAGAAAGTCCCATTCAGTGAGGAAAACCAGGATCAGGAGGTGCGTAAAAAAGCAGTTTGGTCACTTTTTCATAGAGCAGTTATGCTGTCTTTGGGGTCTACTCCAGCCTCCAGTTATTTCCAACTCTCCAAAGCCCAAAAGTGACAATGGCTAAGTCTGCAAAACAGTAAAGATGGAGGCCTCCCTCTCCTCTGGGAGCTCTGCCAGGGAGATTTGGGATTGCTACTGGCTGGAAAACAACAGCAGAAGTGGTTGTAAACCTCAGTCAGGGGATTTCTCCCAGTAAAGAGAAATGGGATATGAGACCCATGTGAAAAAGTGGTCTGGCCATCTCTTTGTAGAGCTGCTGTGCTGTGCTGGGGTACCACTCCATTCCCCAGTCACCTCAGATTCCCCAGAGCCTGAAGGCACCAATGGTTAAGGCTACAAAACAGCAAAGAAGGCAGCCCAAGCCTCCCTCTGAGATCTCCATCTCAGGGAGGTAGAATGTTGCTACCCATGGCTGTCTAGAGTTCTGAGCTAATGGGTCTTATCCTATGATGTTCCATGGAAATGGGGCCTGCCATCCCCGTGGATTTAGATCCTTTTCTAGGGGTGTCTATGAGGGTCTAACCTCCTGGTTTGCCAGAGTTGCAGTTACTTTTGCCAGGAAACCTGGGTATCTAAAGCTCCTGTGACTTCCAGTGTGCCTGAGTGGATGCTCTGCCAAGACTCCACATAGCTTTGTATGTCAGACTGAAGACCCTGGTGGAGTGAGTTCATGAGGGATCTCCTGACCAGAGGGTTTTAAAGTTCTGTGGGGAAAGTATGAGTTCCCAAGGCTGCTCACTTACTCACAACTTCTCTGGG
>NW_012099655.1:54132-65568 GCF_000951045.1 Mandrillus leucophaeus
CTATGACCATTTGAGTTTCCAGAGTTCTTTCATTGATTTTTTTTCCCTCATCTGTGTGTGTGAGTGTTCCTTTAACTGCAGGACGGCCTTTGATTGAAGTGGTCAGCTGGCAGCTGTGCTTTGATTGAAGTGGTCAGGTGTGCTTGAGTCCCAGGCCAGGTGGCCTTGCCTAGTGAGGAGAAGTGAGGATCAGGATCTGTGTGGAGAACAGTTCAGCCACTTTTCTATGAGGTGGATGCTCTGCGCTATGGGTTCCAGCCAGCCCTTGGTCCCACAGACTCTCCAGGGCCTGGGGACACAAGGATGAAGACTGTGAGAAAGCAAAGATGGCAACCCACCCCTCCTATTGGCAGGTTTGTCCCAGGGCGTTGCAGAACTGCTACTGGCTCAATAGTCCCAGTGTGGGGGTGACTGGAGACCCAGGCTGGGAGAATCTGCCCCAGGAGGAGACACAAGATTGGGGACTCACATACCCTACAGTCTGACCACTTCTCCTTGGAGCTGCTACCATATTCTGGGATCTGCTCCAGTCCCTAGTCACTTCAGATTTTCTAGTACCTGATGATATCAACGGTGAATTTTGCCAAACAGCAAAGATGGTGGCCTGCCCCTCCCTCTGGGAGCTCTGCTCCAGGAAGGAATGGACCTGTTACCAGCGAAAACACACTGGCAGGGTTATCTGGGGATCCCAGAAAGTCCCATTCAGTGAGGAAAACCAGGATCAGGAGGTGCGTAAAAAAGCAGTTTGGTCACTTTTTCATAGAGCAGTTATGCTGTCTTTGGGGTCTACTCCAGCCTCCAGTTATTTCCAACTCTCCAAAGCCCAAAAGTGACAATGGCTAAGTCTGCAAAACAGTAAAGATGGAGGCCTCCCTCTCCTCTGGGAGCTCTGCCAGGGAGATTTGGGATTGCTACTGGCTGGAAAACAACAGCAGAAGTGGTTGTAAACCTCAGTCAGGGGATTTCTCCCAGTAAAGAGAAATGGGATATGAGACCCATGTGAAAAAGTGGTCTGGCCATCTCTTTGTAGAGCTGCTGTGCTGTGCTGGGGTACCACTCCATTCCCCAGTCACCTCAGATTCCCCAGAGCCTGAAGGCACCAATGGTTAAGGCTACAAAACAGCAAAGAAGGCAGCCCAAGCCTCCCTCTGAGATCTCCATCTCAGGGAGGTAGAATGTTGCTACCCATGGCTGTCTAGAGTTCTGAGCTAATGGGTCTTATCCTATGATGTTCCATGGAAATGGGGCCTGCCATCCCCGTGGATTTAGATCCTTTTCTAGGGGTGTCTATGAGGGTCTAACCTCCTGGTTTGCCAGAGTTGCAGTTACTTTTGCCAGGAAACCTGGGTATCTAAAGCTCCTGTGACTTCCAGTGTGCCTGAGTGGATGCTCTGCCAAGACTCCACATAGCTTTGTATGTCAGACTGAAGACCCTGGTGGAGTGAGTTCATGAGGGATCTCCTGACCAGAGGGTTTTAAAGTTCTGTGGGGAAAGTATGAGTTCCCAAGGCTGCTCACTTACTCACAACTTCTCTGGGCAGGGGAGGCTGCCCTGGCTACATGTCATTCCCAAGTGGGTGGTCGTCCTGCCTTGCTTTTCTCTGTTCTCTGTGGGTCAGGTTGTTCTCTTGATGAATCCCAATGCATGTACCTAGGTAATTCAGTTGAAGATACTGTATTTACTTGCCTTTTCTATTTTTCTCTGTGACAGCAGTGCACAATGCGTGCTTCTAGTTGGCCATCTTGGCCAGCCCTCACCGTTTTGTCATTTTATATGCTGTGAATATAATACAAATGAATACTATTTATTGCATGCTTATTATGTATAAGGTATTGTTCTAAGTTCTTTACATCTATTAGCTCTCTGAATTCTCACAAAAACCTAGTGAAGTAAGTAATACAATCATTTCTCTTATATCACAAGAAAACAGGCTCAAAGGATTTATGTAAATTTTTCTTCTTGTGATGTATTGTGAAACCAGGACTCAAACTGAGGCTCTTTGGTTCTAGTGATCACCGTTTTGTGCTCTTTCTTTCAAATATTATTCATCTTAATTTTATCTACAATTTTCTTAGTTGACTAGAAATTCACTATTTTAATGAACTCATGACCAGCAATTTTCTTCTTTATGTATTGCTCTTTGTGATTGTCTGTATTATTTACTTTAAATTTTCTTTTATTACAAAGGAAGCTTCACGGGTATGTGACCCATGCAGTCACAAAGGATCCTGCACTCAGAAAGGCCCTATGTTTGATTTAATGCTTTGTAGTAACTGTCTTGAAACTCTTAGTATTTTTTTTAACTTCCTTTTTTTTTTATTATTATACTTTAAGTTCATGTGCAGAATGTGCAGGTTTCTTACATGGGTATACACATGCCATGGTGGTTTGCTGCACCCATCAACCCATCATCTACATTAGGTATTTATCCTAAAGCTACCCCTCCCCTAGCCTCCCATCCCCTGACAGGCCCCGGGGTGTGATGTTCCCCTCCCTGTGTCCATGTATTCTCATTGTTCAACTCCCACCTGTGAGTGAAAACATGCGGTGTTTGGTTTTCTGTTCTTGCGATAGTTTGCTGAGAATTATGGTTTTCAGCATCATCCATATCCCTGCAAAGGACATGAACTCATCCCTTTTCATGGCTGCATAGTATTCCATGGTGTACATGTGCCACATTTTCTTTATCCAGTTTATCATTAATGGGCATTTGGGTAGGTTCCAAGGCAATGCTATTGTGAACAGTGCTGCAATAGACATATGTGTGTGTGTGTGTCTTTATAGTAGAATGATTTATAATCCTTTGGGTATATACCCAGTAATGGGATTGCTGGGTCAAATGGTATTTCTAGTTCTAGATCTTTGAGGAATCGCCACACTGTCTTCCACAATGGTCAAAATAATTTACACTCCCACCAATAGTGTAAAAGCATTCCTATTTCTCTATATCCTCTCCAGCATCTGTTGTTTCCTGACTTTTTAATGATTGCCATTCTAACTGGCGTGAGATGGTATCTCATTGTGGTTTTGATTTTCATTTCTCTAAAGACCAGTGATGATGAGCTTTTTTTCATATATTTGTTGGCTGCATAAATATCTTTTGAGAAGTATCTGTTCATATCCTTTGCCCACTTTTTGATGGTGTTGTTTGTTTTTTTCTTGTAAATTTGTTTAAGTTCTTTGTAGATTCTAGATATTAGCCCTTTGTCAGATGGGTAGATTGCAAAAAATGTCTCCCATTCTATAGGTTGCCTGTTCACTCTGCTGACAGTTTATTTTGTTGTGCAGAAGTTCTTTAGTTTAATTAGATCCCATTTGTCTATTTTGGCTTTTGTGGCAATTGCTTTTGGTGTTTTAGTCATGAAGTCTTTGCCCACACCTATGACCTGAATGGTATTGCATAGGTTTTCTTCTAGTGTTTTTATGGTTTTAGGTCTTATGTTTTAGGTCTTATGTTTAAGTCTTTAATCCATCTTGAATTAATTTTTGTATAAGGTATAAGGAAGGGATAATGTTTCAGCTTTCTACATATGGCTAGCCAGTTTTCCCAACACCATTTATTAAATAGGGAATCCTTTCCCTGTTGCTTGTTTTTGTCAGATTTGTCAAAGATCAGACGGTTGTAGATGTGTGGTGTTATTTCTGAGGCCTCTGTTCTGTTCCATTGGTCTATATATCTGTTTTGGTACCAGTACCATGTTATTTTGGTTACTGTAGCCTTGTAGTATAGTTTGAAGTCAGGTAGCATGATGCATTCAGCTTTGTTATTTTTGCTTAGGATTGTCTTGGTTATGCGGGCTCTTTTTTGGTTCCATTTGAAATTTAAAGTAGTTTTTCTGATTCTGTGAAGAAAGTCAATGGTAGCTTGATGGGGATAGCATTGGATCTATAAATTACTTTGGACAGTATGGCCATTTTCACGATATTGATTATTCCTATGCATGAGCATGGAATGTTTTTCCTTTCTTATTTCCTTGAGCATTGGTTTGCAGTTCTCCTTGAAGAAGTCCTTCACATCTCCTGTAAGTTGTATTTCAAGGTATTTTATTCTCTTTGTAGCAATTGTGAATGGGCGTTCACTCTTGATTTGGCTCTCTGTCTGTCTGTTGTTGGTGTATAGGAATGCTTGCGATTTTTGCAAATTGATTTTGTATCCTGAGACTTTGCTGAAGTTGCTTATCAGCTTAAGGAGATTTTGGGCTGAGATGATGGGGTTTTCTAAATATACTTTCATGTCGTCTGCAAACAGAGACAATTTGACTTCCTCTTTTCCTAATTGAATACTCTTTATTTCTTTCTCTTGCCTGATTGCAGGAAATACATTGTGAACTTCCCAGCACATCTGTTAGAAAGGAGGTCCAGAAAAAGAGCACAAGAAGAATGGTCTGTATTCAAAGATACAACAGCTGAGAAAGCATAGTGTAATTTTCAAGAAAAAGACTGTAGCCATTCTGCCTGGGCTTACATCCATCATTGCTAGTCACTCTCCGAAAAACTTTGGGCAAATGACTTAACATTTCTGTTCCTCTATTTCTTCATCTGTAAAATAAGAATAAATGTTGTTACGACAATTAAATGAACTAATATGTATAAAGTACTTACAATAGTGTCTGACACATACAATGCACTGTATACGTTTTTGCTAGGTAAAAACAAACACATAAATCTTCAGACAGGACTATCAAAATGAGTCTCAAGTCAATGTGGTAGCTAGTCTAGACACATGGATGCCCAGTGAGCCATGCCTCTCAGCATTGATGCCTTGTGTGGTTGGTTTTCCTTGAACCTGGGCTGGCACAGTGACTTCACCAATAGAATGCAACAAAAGTGATATTCTGGAACTTCAAAGTTGGTTAAAAGAAACCTTACAACTTCTTAATAGATCTCCTGAAACAGTCACTCTTGGGATGCTCCCAAGAAACAAGAATGCATTTGCCATATCAATGGACAAAAACCACTTACCTGGAGCCCTGTTAACTTGTTCTAACAATGATACCATGTCTGACATGACAGCTGTGACCAAGACTACTAGTTGGTTGAGCTTGGGATAGTCTGCAGCTATTACTCAAGATTTATCTGATTTTTGTAAGTGGCCTTTCAGTCTTTAGATATTTAAGCGGGCACTAATCTTGGCTATCCTTCCTAGGATATGATATTGTTTTTAGTTTAATATCCTTGCCAGATGGGGCAGTTTCAAAGCTTCCAGTTGGCCTTCTCCAGTACAATAGCCCATTTCCCACAGGCCAAGGACTGGCGCAGGGTCTTCTCTTACTGCCAAGTATATCAGTCCTAATTGTATAGCCAGTGACTGTGGGAATGACT
The DNA here is from genome assembly GCF_000951045.1 of Mandrillus leucophaeus. NCBI lineage: Eukaryota > Metazoa > Chordata > Mammalia > Primates > Cercopithecidae > Mandrillus > Mandrillus leucophaeus. Next base: position 59,456 of record NW_012099655.1, read on the forward strand.
ATTGGATGTGCCTACAGTACTGGGTGACCTACTGTAAGCTAGACTTTAACATGACTCCATTTATAATCTGGCTTCTGTATGCTCATTGTAACAGTTGGGCCATGGTGATGCTTTGGCTCTTGGAGTATCAGTGTCAACTCAGAAAACTGTACTTGAAATATTTGGGTACTCCCCCTTTCCCAGTGTGCAGTAATTTGCATAAATGATGTTAGTTCCCTCTGGGAAAAAACTATAGGTGTCTTTCCAGTAAGTACTTGCCACGATGTTGAAGTTCACTTCTTTCTGGAGGACATGACGAAATGTTCAGGTGATAAGTTATGCACCTAAATATTAGCTTGCATCAGTGAACTGAGCAGGAAATTAGGCCATTTTATTAGAGTGACCACCCTCTGTGTCCTGTTTCTCTGCTCTTGCCTTCTTTTGATTGTAGTTTTTAAGCAGCAGTCTCATCAACAGTCCTGTAATTTTGTCTTTAGGGACACGTGTTCCATTAACCATCACCACAGCTTCCTGCAGGTCAAGACGCTTTGACTGCCTTTTTGACTCACTGATGATTACAGCAATTGCAAACTACTAGCTTCCGGTGGTTCAGTGTTACTATATATTTTTTATTGCTGTAGGCCCCTTTTCTCCATCACTATTAACAATTCAAACTCTGTGATTACTTCTGTAACCATGGTCTACAAAGAGTCACCACTGAATTTCTTAGTAATTCCAGAACTCCTTTGCCAGAGCATTCTGAATAGTGAATGGTGTGCCTCCTCTGAATACTCTCGTGGAACACAATATTCTGGCTTTTCTGATCTACACATAGTATAGTCATCCAATATCCCCTCTTTCCGGAGTCTATTCCTTTCCATACCATCTGTCAGGGCAACTCACTCATTTTAATTTTGATCATCATGGGTCAATGACTTCCCTGTGTTTTTAGAGCCACACTAGCAGCAAATTTGCTTAAGCCCCAGATTCTGTGTCTAAGAATTCAACGTCCCCTAGTTAATATATTCTTGTTTATCCAGTTTAGTGTTCTAGTCCCTTGATCATGCACACTCAAAATCCAATCCCATGGTACTCCTGCTGGTACATTTGCACTCCTATTTCCACTCCTTTTGGTTTAATCTTTCTATTTTAACATCTCTAGCACAACCCTAGTTAATTTATGATGATTTAACTCTAATTATTGGCCTGGCAGTCAAGAGAGACATCCACTGTTTACAGTAATATGTAGTACAGTATATACATACTATCTACAGTAACATAGAAGATAGAAAGGATATCTATTGAACCCATTGATCTTGCTAAGGAGATTACTAGGAAGAATAATTGTATTAGTCAGGGTTCTTCTGAGAAACAGAGTCAACAGAATATTGATTGGATGACAGTCACCTACATTAGAGAGGACAATCTGCTTTACTCAGTCTATCAATTCAAATGATAGTCTCATCTAAAAACATCTTCACAGACACACCCAGAAAACTGCTTGATTAAATAATGTGTGGACATCCTGAGTCAAGGTGACATAAAATTAACCAACAAAATAGTGAAAGTTTCAACAGATTGTTTTAGCTGACTATTACAAAATAGGATAGAAATAAGATGAAACAAGGCATTCAATTTTCAGTCAGTATTTAGGGGAAAATTAAAGATTCCAGGGCTGCCCAGGATCAAAAAATTAAACTGTGTATTAGTGCTAAATAGTCTAGATGGCAGAAGTCTCTCAAAGTAAGAAATGGCTTCAGGGCAAAGATCATATTCTAAGGTGCTGTCAATAAAGTATGGTTTTGAGGTAAAGATCCCAAGGATGAGACTATAATACTGTTTGTTGAAACCTCAGAAAGACAATGGGGAAGGCTAGAATAGTTTCTAAAAATCTTAAGACAGGCCTCTTAAGCACTCTATATTAGACAAAGAGGCCTTATGAGTCTTATGGACATACCTTGTCAACACTTCCAACTAGAGGCAAAAATGTTTCCAGAAATCTTATTTTAGCTTTATTGAGGTACAACTGACATACAAAAATTGTATGTGTTTAATTTATACACTTTGAAGAGTTTGGACGTATGTACACATACTATCATCACCACAATCAAGGTGTAAGCATATCCATCACCTCCAAAAATTTCCTTGTGTTCTTTTGTGTTGTTTTTGGCTTTTGTTTTTTGTAAAAACACTTATCGTGAGATCTATAGTCTTGTTAACATATTTTAAAGTGCAAAATACTGTTTTGCTAATTATAGGTAATATGTTGTACTGCAGATCTCTAGATCTTATTTATCTTGTATAACAGAAACTTTATACCACACCCACTGATAAACAACTCCCCATCTCCCGCTCTACACATTCCCTGACAATCACCATTCTATTTTGTATTTTTATGAGATTGACTATTTTAGATACTGTTTAAGTGTGGCCATGCAGCATTTGTCCTTTTGAGACTGTCTTATTTTACTTATCATGACATCCTCCAGGTTAGTCCATATTGTGATAAATGGCAGAGTCTCCTTTTTAAGGTTAAATAATATTCATGTATATACACATTTTCTTTATCCATTCATCTGCCAATGAATACTTGGGTTGTTTTCATATTTTGGCTACTGTAAAAAATTTCAAAATAAACACACTGTTGCACATATTTCTTCAAGGCCCTGGTTTCAATTCTTTTGGCTATATACTCAGAAATTGCTGAATCAAACAGTAGATTTATTTTTGAATTTTAAAGGAATCTTAATACCATTTTGCATAGTGGCTGCAATTTTTATATTCAGTGGGTAAGGGTTCCAGTTTCTCCACATTCACACCAACACTTGTTATTTTTGTTGTAATAACCATCCTAAAATATGTTAGGTGATATCTGACTATAGTTGCCTTTTTCTGATGGTTAGTGATATTGAGTACCTTTTTATATACCTGTTGGCCATTTATATGTCTTCTTTGAAGAAATACCTGTTCAATTATTTTGTCGATTTTAAGTTGTGTGTGTGTGCATTAGTGAGTTGAAAGATAATAATGTATTTTAGATATTAACCCCCAGCAGATAGATGGTTTGAAGTATTTTCTCCCACTTCCTAGGATGCCTTTTCACTCTGTTGATCATTTCCTTCGTTGTGAAGAAGTTTAGCTTTATATAGTCCCGCTTGTCTATTTTTCATTTTGCTGTGTCAAATCTAAAAAATCATTGTCAAGACCAACATCAAGAAGTTATCTCCCTATTTTTTTCTTCTAGCAGTTTTGCATTTAAGTCTTTAATCCATTTTGAGTTGATTTTGTATACAGTATGAGATATGGTCCAATTTCATCCTTCTCTATGTAGTCTATTCTACACCATCTACTGAGGAGACTATTCTTTCTCCATTGCGTGTTCTCAGCAATCTTGTCCAAGATCAGTTTACTCTCTCTCTCTCTCTCTCTATATATATATATGTGTGCATTTATTTCTAGACTCTCCATTCTGTTCTATTGGCTTGTATGTGTGTCTTTATGTCAGTACTATTTTAATTAAATGGAAGGCTTTCAAATTGAATATAAAATTAACACACAAATCAATTGCATTCCTGTACATTAACAATCTAGCTTTTCTGAACTATCAGAAAATGAAAGAAACAAAACAATTTCATTTAAAATAGCATAAAAAAGAATAAAATACTTAGCAATAAACTTAACCAAGGAAGTGAATGACTTGTACACTGGAAACTATAATAACATTGATGAAAGGAATTGAAGACTCAAATAAATAGAAACATAACCTATGTTCAGGGCTTAGAATAATTAAAATTGTTGAAATGTCCACACTACCATAACTTCTCTATGAATTCAATGTAATCACTATCAAAATCCCAATGACATTTTTTACAGAAATGGAAAGAACTATTCAAGAAAGACCTCAAATAGCCAAAGTGATCTTGAGAAAGAATAGCAAAGCAGATGGTATCGTTCTTCCTGATTTCCCAAGATGTTGCAAAGGTACAGTAAATAAAACAGTATGCTACTGGCATGAAGATAGACAGACAGAAATCTCAAGGATGTTGTCTCACAGTACACTAATTGTCAGCCCAAGTCAGAGAAGGGCCTGTCCTAAGGAGATTTATGAGTGTGGTACTTATCTAACTGACTAAACCCAAGTAAGAATCCTAAGAACCTAAAATATTTAAAAAAGAATTTTATTGGTGGGCCAGGTGCAGTGATTCACACCTGTAATTCCAGCACTTTGGGAGGCTGATGCGGGTGGATCACTTGAAATCAGGAGTTTGAGACCAGCCCGCACAACATGGTGAAACCCTGTCTCTATTAAAAGTACAAAAACCAGTCGGGCAGGGTGGCACATGCCTGTAATCCCAACTACTTGGTAGGCTCAGGTGAGAGAAGCACTTGAACCTGGAAGGTGGAAGTTGCAGTGAGCTGAGACCGCACCGTCCCACTGTATTCCAGCCTGGGTGACAGAGTGAGACCTATGTCAAAAAAAAAAAAGAGAGAGAAATTTATTGGTATCATCAGTTTCAATTGCATCATCTTAGACTCTAGAGGATGGAGTGGAAAAAATGTCCCCAAGTGCTATGTAACTACTATGTGCCTCCCATTTTTTCTCTTTTGGAATAAGATTTTCTATTACTGTCATCTTATATCTACCTTATCATTATGTGTTGAGTGTGTGACGGGCAGATAACATGACTTCTTGAAGTTTAAAAGTCTTCAGGTCAAAAGGAACCATTCTTGAGGAATCATACTAAATATGCCCCATTTGCACTTTGTCCTGATTCAGATTTTAAAAACCTAGACTTTGAACCAATGCTACAAAGGCATGAGATTTTAGGATTATTAAGAAGAGGAAGAGTAAGTGTATTTTGCAGAAGGGAACAACATGAATTATTAGTGGTTAGACATGGGACTGTGGTAGATTAAGGATGTCCACACAATTTTTGATACACTTTCCACTGAAAGTTAGAGAAACTCAGTTGGCATGTGATTTCTTTGACCAACAGAGTATGATAGAAATTATGTTAATGCTGGTTCTTGGTTTTTGTCTTTGAGACAACTAACAGTTTTTGCCTTGGTTTGCTGGCCCCCATGAAAAAGTCTGTCCTGAGGCTTCCCTGTTAAAGAGGCCCATGACAGTCAATTGAGAAACTGGAGAGAGAGAGAGAGAGAGAGAGAGAGAGAAGATCCAGATATTATTGAGCATTTTCAACCCCTTCCTGCTATGCCCTTCCCAATTTCTGTCCCACAGAATCCTGGGATTTGGTTAAATAAATGAATTTAAGCCATTTAGATTTGGGATACTATTTGTTTTGCAGCAGTAGATAACTAGAACCCATGTGTTTTCCTAGAGTTCACAGCCTCCATGTAGATGGGATTATGCAATAAACTCTGACCATCAGAAGTGATAGTCTGAGACAGTTCAGGTGAACACTGTCTTCTCCATATAGGCATTCTCTCACCAACAAAACTGGAACTGAAGGACCAAAGAAGGTTGAGTTGGAAGATAAAAGAAGTACCAGAGAGGAAAGAATACCGGTGGCGCCCAAGACGGCCGAATAGGAACAACTCCAGCCTCCAGCTCCCAGCGTGAGCGACACAGAAGACAGGTGATTTTTGCATTTTCAACTGAGGTACTGGGTTCATCTCACTGGGGAGTGTCGGACAGTTGATGCTGGTTCACAGGTGCAGCCTGACCAGCGAGAGTTCACCTGGGAGGTGCAAGGGGGAAGGGAATTCCTTTTCCTAGCTAAGGGAAATTGAGACACACAACACCTGGAAAATTGGGTAACTCCCACCCTAATACTGCACTTTACCAAGGGTCTTAGCAAACAGCACACCAGGAGACTATATCCCACACCTGGCCCAGATGGTCCCATGCCCACGGAGCCTCCCTCATTGCTAGCACAGCAGTAGGAGATCTAACTGCAAGGGGGAAGCGAGACTGGGGGAGGGGCACCTGCCATTGCTGAGGCTTATGTAGATAAACAAAGCCGCCAGGAAGCTCGAATTGGGTGGAGCCCACCACAGCTCAAGGAGGCCTGCCTGCCTCAGTAGACTCCACCTCTGGGAAAAGGGCATAGCTAAACAAAAAGCAGCAGAAACCTCTGCAGATGTAAAAGTCCCTGTCTGACAGCTTTGAA
>NW_012099655.1:65618-66321 GCF_000951045.1 Mandrillus leucophaeus
AAAGGACACAAACTCATCCTTTTTTATGGCTGCATAGTATTCCATGGTGTATATGTGCCACATTTTCTTAATCCAGTCTGTCACTGATGGACAATCTTTAATATAAAAAAGCATAACCATTCTATTGATCAGACTAAAATGTGTTAAACTAAAAGGATCTTACAGACAAACAGTCCTAAATATGATCTATGTATACAATACATGGGCAATACAGGCATAATTCTATAAGCAACTGCATACAAGTACATGTTAGAATACATAACAAGTCAATTTTATCAACTGATATTCCAAAAAATTTTCAGCATTAGGGTTCCACGGCTAGTGTCTTGCATATTCAAGTATTCCTCATATTACTTAGAAATGTATTGTTTACTACAACTAGATAGGACTTTTTTTCTTTTATCCAATTGCCTCTATTTTACACTTATAAATCATCTTAGAAGTAGTAAAATTACACGTCTCTATGTTTTCATTGCTGGTTATTTATGCCTCAGAAGAGTTCTCTAGTTTATTCAAATCAAAGTCTTCTGATCACTCTACCCAAGGCCCCCTTCACTTCCTTGTTCCTCAAAGTGTAGATCAGTGGGTTTAGTACTGGTGTGACCACGGTGTACATGATGGCAATGATCCGGTCCTGGTCCATGGAGGTCCCTGAGGCAGGATGAATATAGGTGAAGAGAACAGGTGCATACAAAAGAATAAC
>NW_012099655.1:69761-71958 GCF_000951045.1 Mandrillus leucophaeus
GAGAGAAGTCAGATCATTTGCGTTTGCGAAAGTGAAGGCAGGGGTTTTGAATAGTCAGCCCACCCGCTCAACATAGCTTCCATAGTGTTGTCTATTTGTATCTCTAAACAGTTACAAATGTTGGCATATCACATCTTTTCAGGGCCAGAATCTACTTCTAGGTACTTAGAATCTAAGAAACATCATACCTATTCTTTTCTATTAGCTCCAGAAATACGTCCGCAATTATGATTTCATTGTTTTCACTTAGTATGAGTTTGGTACCAAAGGAAAAGAAAAAAAATATCACGAATTTTTTTGTATTTCACCTGTATTACATCATATTGCATGCATTACAATCTGTCAAAGTAAGGACAGATACAGGAAAACGAAACCAAAATAATAGCGTGTTTAAAGTCATCATCTTTCATGACCAAGGGTGGATTGATATAGTTATAACACTCTAATGAGATACAAAGTGATTGTTGAGGGTTTTTTTGTTTTTTTTTTTAACCCAGCTCCACTTTTAATGGTATTTCATAGTAATCCTTGAAGTCTGACCAGTTCACTTCTGAAATATCTCTGAAGATATAGGTACCGGAACTCTTAGCTGAACAATCGGTTGTTTTATCTCTTAATTAGTGATTGCAATGTCATTCAGTTTAATTATTTATTTGCTTATTTTAATTACTTATTTTATTACTTAAAAAGCATTTTTCATTTGTATTATAAAATGTAAAAATAAAACTGTTAACTTTTAGTAAAAGTTTCTTCCCTTTTTCCACTCTTTCCTATTCTTTGTGTGTTAGAAAGAAAATGAAACACTCCAGTGTGTTTCAGTAGTTCATTCTCTCTGCAGCATGTCCTCTGTGTGAGATTCTTTTTCTTTAGCTATAGGGTGGGTCTCTTAGGGCAGCCTTGATTTAGTAAAGTTCTTTTGTGCAGGACTTTCATAAATCTAACACCTGTAGAGCTATTTTTGATTAAAATAATAAACAACACACTTGATTCATTCTTCACCGTGAGTAAGTGTTGGTGTAATAACAGGAAAGTTTAAAGTATTTTATGCTGAAGTAGGGAAAATACTTCATGTTGCATGCGTACCAGCTAAGAATGACAAGAGTTGCTGGATTCTTAGTTTTTCCTTTCTCCCAGTTGCTGTCTTGCTTGGGCTTCAAATAGTCTGAAAACTTTCTATAACAATGGGAAAATTATACAGACTTCCATGTTATGGAAGGTGTCTTTAGGATGTCATTTATTACATAACCAGACTGTAAAAGTAGAATATTTTCAGGGAAGCATCTACAAAATAAGTCATTGGCATCATTCATATTCAGTGCATTTGGCAGTATCTATCTGAATTACAATAAGTATATCCCTTGACCTAACATTTCCATGTCTGGAAATTTGTCCTACAAATAGACTTGCACATATATGGAATGACGTGTATACAAGATTATACACTGCAACATGTGATTGGAAATAACATAGATGTCCAATGACAGGAGAATGATCTATCAAGTATAATACATGAACAAAGTGGCATATACCATGCACGTTAAAAAAATAAAGAAGCTATATGTACTAATAGGGAAAGGTCTCCAAGATACACATTGTCCTCAACATTTGTTTGTTCATATAACATGTATTGTTCATTGCCATTCTTTTTTAAAGAAAATATTTGTATTTGACCCTGTAGCATAAAGGATCTCTGTGAGGACAGATAAACAACTGGTTACACTGATTGTATATGAAGAGTAAGTGAGTGGCAGGAGGGCAGAGATGGGAGAGAAACATTTGACACCTTTCCACGTCTTTTGTATTTTGAATCACTATTAAAAGAACAAAAACCAGCCAAACTAAAAAGAAATTATGACGTACCTCTTTAAAATTTATTTAAATAATATGCAAGTTAGCATTTACTTTTCTAATTGAATAAACATAGCCCTACATGGCAATCTTTTTTTTTTTTTTTTTTATACTTTGAGTTCTAGGGTACATGTGCATAACGTGCAGGTTTGTTACATATGTATACTTGTTCCATGTTGGTGTGCTGCAGCCATCAACTCATCAGCACCCATCAACTCGTCATTTACATCAGGTATAACTCCCAATGCAATCCCTCCCCCCTCCCCGCTCCCCATGATAGGCCCCGGTGTGTGATGTTCCCCTTCCCAAGTCCAAGTGATCTCATTGTTCAGTTCCCACCTATGAGTGA
>NW_012099655.1:72008-72425 GCF_000951045.1 Mandrillus leucophaeus
TCAGGAAATACAGAGAACACCACAAAGATACTCTTTGAGAAGAGCAACTCCAAGACACGTAATTGTGAGATTCACCAAAATTGAAATGAAGAAAAAAATGTTAAGGGCAGCCAGAGAGAAAGGACAGGTTAACCACAAAGGGAGGCCCATCAGATTAATAGCAGATCTCTCAGCAGAAACTCTACAAGTCAGAAGAGAGTGGGGGCCAATATTCAACATTCTTAAAGAAAAGAATTTTCAACCCAAATTTCATATCCAGCCAAACTAAGTTTCATAAGTGAAGGAGAAATAAAATCCTTTATAGACAAGCAAATGCTTAGAGACTTTGTCACCACCAGGTCTGCCCTACAAGAGATCCTGAAGGAAGCACTAAACATGGAAAGGAACAACCAGTACCAGCCATTGCAAAAACGTGCC
>NW_012099655.1:72475-101909 GCF_000951045.1 Mandrillus leucophaeus
AATTGCTTTGTGTGTAGAGAGGAAGTTCTGCAGCATCTTTGGCAGTGTCACCGTAGAGTAGCAGATATCCAGGCAGGACAGGTTTCCCAGGAAGAAATACATAGGGGAATGGAGTCTAGGATCAGAGATGACAATCATCAGAATGACTCCATTCCCAGCCACACTGATGAAGTAGATGGTGAGGAAAACCACGAAGAGAAAAGGTTGCAGTTCTTGAATGTCTGTCACTCCCAAGAGGAGAAATTCGGTGACTGAGGTTGTATTCAGCATCACTTCAGAAAAAAGACAAAATAATGTATGGAACACTAATTGAATCAGAATCCTTCCAGCTCAGAATTTTCTCACCAAGCCAAAGCTACTTGGAAGGAGAGTACTGTTGTTGTACTTGTTTCAAACCTCAGAAGTTGTACAGAACTTAGCTTAGCTGTTGGTCTCTTCAATATTAAGGATTCATGCATATTATGGACTATGACTTAACCACTTTTTAAAATTAAATTTCTCATTAACATATTTCTTTCTTCTGGGGATTTAGAACATGTTGCTAACTTACAATCTTCTCTGGTTGTGAACATCTGTATTCCAACACAATTTTCCTTTCCTATCCCAAGTCAGCGTTAATAGGGGGCAATTTTTAAGTGCAACACCACTTGGATATCTCTTGACCCAGGAAAATGGCACCTGAAATTTTTTGACTTAAGAGAGAAAGATAAAGATGAACTCATTATAATCACAAAGTCTTTAAAGAGATATAAAAACCTCTTTAAAATAGTAGTAATTGTTTTGTTCTCATCTTAGAACGTAGATGAGGCCAGAGATGTTCTCTTACTGATCTCTTTCTAACCCCATCTCTGGCAATGTCATGGAGCTCTACTGGGATAGGAAAAAAAAATACATCAATCAAATATTAATCTGAGGTATATTTGAAGTTTTATCACTGCTATATCAGATAATGTGCTCACTTTCTTCTTATCTAAGCCTTTAATTTTTTTCAAAGTAAATCCCAACTTACTTACTTCATGACAAACATTATTGTTCCTCTAGTTGCCAGTTGCACTGGGACATTTTCCTTTTTCACACCTCTGAATCTCTGAATAAGAAAAGCTGTTCCAATAGACTCAACAATTCTTCCTTCATTTTATTCAATAGTGTCTTCTTCTAAAGTATTTATGAATTTAGACCACTGAAAACCCTGTCTTGTGATGCATTTTCTTAAGGCTTATTTTTGTTTTGCCTGAAATAAACTCACTTTTTAGATGTGAAGAAACATTGCATCTCAAGTGAATTTTCTCTCTTTTCTTCTAATTTCATTAATGTGGCACTGACAGTCAGGTTCTCGTCGATCAACCCAGAGGTCTGTTGGCTTCCTATCAGTTCTCTCCAAAGCTGCCACACATTTCTAGCCCTTTTCATTTGTAAAATGTGTTTTCTCTATTTGCCCCGTCTTTCCATCTAATAAAATTTCCATTTTCTATGAACAAAATGTATTCATTTTTCTTTCTTTTGCAGAATTGAAATAATAGAATTTTTTTAGTAACTGTTAAAACACACAAGGGATTATAAGTAAGATAATTATAATGAGGTTTAACATTTGACTAAATTTATACTGTTTATTGAAAGGCAGACATATCTTTTGAAGGTTTTTTCTTACATTATTTGCAAAGTACTTGGGATTATCTTCTATAGGTGCACTGACAAAAGCAGACGTAATTTTGTGAAATAGCTTCCTGTTTGTTCCTTTCTTGTACAAACATAGTGGATTAACTTTTGCATATTAGGAGGAAAGAAGCAAGAATGTGTGGGAAATCCTTAGAAATGGAAGGCACTTAGAAAAGAATAAGAACTATTAGGAAATCAGAAGAAAGATGCAGACATTAGAGTGTTTCCTATAAACGGGGAATAATTCAAGGTTGAAAAATTACTGATGAGAGAACAAAATGATTTGGTGTGACTAAAGTTAAAAAAAAATCATGAACTAGGAAACACTTCTAGGGAACCCATAGGGTATTTGGCTTTACAACTGGAGGAAATTTTGAGAAATTATCTAACCTTTACCACACCTCCATGAAGGACTGCCTTCAAGCAACTTAAAGTAGCTTTCTTTGATAGCCATGTATGTTGCATATTTTTCAAAACTTTTACCATGTCTTTTAAAAGTACAAATGATAGCTAAAATATTATTTTGGTTCTCTGACCCATAAAACAAAATTGTGTCAAAAATCTATTTGGTAAAAAGAAAATTTAAAAAATAATAAATAATAAAACAACATTTTCCTTACATTTAAAGAATGTTGTTTAGCCAACTTCTCTGTATGAAAATATTTCTTTTACTGCAATTTCAATATTTAGGCATTTCAGATTTGCTTTAGCGAATATGTAGAGAACCAGGCACGTTGAATGGAGAAGGAGACATGGCAATACAAGTGCGGAAAACAAAATGCTTTCATAATCTACAACCACAATGAAGACTCCATCATAAAAATAGGAAACCAGCTCGAAGCCCTGGGCATCTAACTTTAATACTCGCAAGCAGTCAGGTCACTCATGAACAGATAAAAAATATGAGCAGCTTCCCAGCCTGTCTCCTATTCTATTCTCTCACCTGATTGTGTGTTCAGAATCACAGGTAAAAGAGCTTTTCAGATTTACACTCCCAGTAATTATAAATAGAAAAATATTTGAAGTGATGGTTGACGTTGGGATTGCAGCATAAATTATCTTCAAAAATTGTTTCCTCTCTGAAAATCTGCCTGCCTTCCAATGAGCTGCAGATCTCTAGACATAAAAACCTGAGAGAAACTGTCCCCTGGGTGCTGAGAAGGATTGTTGTGAGAATAAACAGGAGGTCTCTCTGCACCTGCAGCATGAGGGGATCGCCATATGGAATTTCTCTGTGGAATTCCATTTTTCTGTTGTCGTTCTTCTTATCTTTTTTTCTTAATACGTTTGTTCCTTGGTTTCATCACCATGGACAAGACAGTTTTCAATAGCTTAATATATTTGCTGGATTTTTTCTTTAAAGTAGCAACCCAATATTTTATTTGACCTTCCACAATACTGTTTTTTTTAAAAATATGTATTTGTTTATTTAAAATATTTTTTCCTAGTCAAATTTCCTTTCATTTCCTAAGGTAGAGGTTCAGATTCACTTTCTCTTCTTGAGGGCTCCCTTGGAAGATATTTTGGTATATAAAATGAAAGAAAATTGGCAACAAAAATTAATAAATGTGGTCACCCACATTCCACTGATCAGTACAGAAAGATGATTATCTTTAGTATTCTACTATGATTCTATGAAACCCAAGGAAAGAGAAATAAAGAGAAATAGTATTGCCTTTGTACCTTCTACGTCTGACTCTTCACTGTTGCTAATACCACTAAATTATTTTAAATAATTAATTTTGGGGTCCAAAAGCTCACATTTTTATCTGTCTGGGATAAGGATTTTGGTCTTACCAATGTATAGCCTTACTTTTTGCTATCTTTTAGGTAAGAAAATTTTGTCTGATTTACACCAGGGCATCTGCGTGTGACTTTCCATCAATCCAAGGATTCTACTAATAATTATAACTGTGATGTATCTTTTCCAGCTTTCTATTGAGTTTCCCTTTTTGTTGCTTGGCAAAAATGTATTACATATATTTATCACAATAATACCTTATTTTAATTTTTTAATTTTGTTTTTTTGAGCTTTAATTTTTTTTCTCGTTTTGAGTCAGAGTCTTGCTCCGTCATCCAGGCTGAAGTGCAGTGATGCAATCATAACTCACTGCAGCCTCTAATTCCTGGCCTCGAGCAATCCTCCCATATCATCCTCCCTAAATGTTGGGATTATAGGTATGAGCCATTCCATATACAAATAATTCCTTATTTTATATACTGCAAATACATTATAAATAACATTTGTTGCATGCTCATTATGTATGTTGTTGTTCTGCATTCTTCACATATATTAGTTCATTTAATTCTCACAATAATCCAATGTAAAAGTATTAAAATTATTCCTTTACTACAAGAAAACCGAGGCTCAAAGGATTTAAGTAAATTTTCTTTTTCCTTTCAATGGATTGTGAAACTAGGATTCAAATTAAGGCTCTTTAGTTTCAGGGATCACTGCAATGTAATTTCCATTTTCTCAAAATGTCCCCCACCTCAATTTTATCATTTTTTATCTTGCATTGAGCCGTAAAGGTTATGTAACTGGTCCTGTTAATTAGATTTAGAGTTTTATATTTGTCATTTAGGATTCTAGTCTTCTAGAGGTTATATTTACATATCCTATGAGATAATCAACTAGTCTTGGTTCTGCTTGTCTCTATGTAGATAGACTAATCCTTCCTTCTTCATAGTTTTGTGAAGCAATCTTTATACTATTCCAAGTCCCCCTCAATACATGGTCTGCTTCTCCACTAACTATGTTTTCCATTGAATAAGCCGTATTTTAATTAATATGATGTTATTGTAGGGCCTAATATCTCATAAGTTAGGAAAAATCGTTACTCCTTTTTTTTCCCCCCCCAAAATACCTCCAAGCTGGTTGGGTGCAGTGACTCACACCTCTAATCCCAGCACTTTGGGAGGCCGAGGCAGACTTGAGGTCATGAGTTCCAGACCAGCCTGGCCAACGTGGTGAAACTTCATCTCTATTAAAAATACATAAATTAGCTGGGCTTGGTGATGTACGCCTGTAATCCCAGCTACTCAGGAGGCTGAGGCAGGAGAATCGCTTGAACTTGGGAGGCAGAGATTCCGCCACTATATTCCGGCCTGGCTGACGGAGTGAGACGCCATAAAACAAAACAAAACAAAAAACCATCAAAGTGTACTGACAGCTTTTTTTCCTAAGTAATTTCAATGTTATAGAAATTTTGCTTATGGGGAAAGGCCTACGGCCAACTTAGAACAGGCCCCTTGAATGGAACTGGAGAGGCTCCAACATGGCTGACTTGATACATCTGGTATTTGACCCTTTCACGTAAAGTATCCAAAATCACCAGTCAATAATCACACCTTGAATAGATCATCTAAGAGAGAACACTGGAAGTCAGCAGAGAAGTGACCAGGAAGCACCAAAAGCAAAGGAAAAGCAAATAAGACAGCCTGTTCAACCAAGATCGGATGTGAGTCTCGAGCGGCTCTCCAATGTGGGAAAAGGAAAGGGAGAGATTCCCAGCAGCCCACATTTTCACCACAGACACCTACAATTCTAGTCACAGGAGATCCCCTCAACCATCGTAGCCCCTGAGACTAACATAGGGAGCTGCCTGGAGACCATGTGAAGGCGTTGCCCCAGAAAGAACCTCACACTGGGTCCCACGAACCCTAAGTCCTAACTAACTGCAGCACAGCACCATTTTGACAGCACAGATCCCAGCACACTGAATCCTACTCTGCTTCTGGGACCGAGGCAAGAGCCGTAGGCAATAATCCCACCTCCTGTTACCCTGACCAGAGAGACAACTACACATTTTTACTCACCCTGAGGACAAATTTCACTGCCTGCAACTGCTGCCATGATGAGCTACTGTGGGGCAGAGGCATGAGCAAAGCCCATGCCTCCCCAGTTTCTTGCCTATGGCTGCTCCCAGGAAAGCAACCCAGTACTCCCCAGTCCAGGACCACAAAACAGGCACTACCACCCCTATCTGAGCATTTCATCTGTGGTCTGGGGATGCCCCTGCCCCTGCCTACCATAGCCAGTGCCTCATACACCGCCAAGGAGGCCATGGGAAGGTCTGCTCAGCCTGGCTTCGCCCACCCATAGAATCTAAGCACGCTGTACAGGGGCCTGAGGGTCACCTAGCCTAGTCCATCACTGGTAGCACCTCAGCACCACTCCTGGGATCTGAGGTCAGGTCCACTCAACCTTCCCCTGGCACCACAGCTGACATCCACACTCGTGTACTTCCTGTGGATCCGGGAACTGACCGGCCCAACCCGTCACAGCCATTGCCAATATCAGCATGGACAACATGAGTCCCAGAGGGCTGTCCCACCACTGCTACTGCCATCACCCACACCACATCCACTGCCAAAGGGCTCAAGAATTCATCTCCATACCTGAACCACTGATGCCATTCCCAGAACCCAAGCAAGCCACTTGGAAGCACAAGAATTGGCTTGCCTAAACCCGCTAACATTGGTGCCAGTGTATCTGCCCTGAGGCCCAAGGACACACATGTTCATCCCACTGATTCTACCAATGGAAATCGAAGACTGGCCCACCTGCCATCTCAGTTTTTAGGAAGACTTCAGCACAGTCTCCACTAACAACCATATCCTAAGCCACCAAAGAAATCAGACACCACTGGCGCTGTTTACAGATGAAGAAATCATACAGAGACGGCACTATTGTACATGCGCAGAATCAAAATCAGAGAACCCTACTCCAACCTACACCATAGACACTTCTGGAAAAAGTCCTCCCCGTGAAAGCAAATTCAAAAAATTAAAAGAAGTAACTGTTACACCAGATTTGCAAATATCGACTTAAGGACACAATCATTCTCCAGCAACAGATCCCAATAAAAACGAAATGTAAACAATCCGAGAAAAAGTATTTAAAATTTTGATACTAAAACAGCTCAGTGAGACGCAAGACAGTATTTAAAAATTATACAAAGAAATCAGGAAAACAATTCAGGTTATGAATGAGAACTGTACCAAAGATATAGATATCAGGAAAAAAACCCCACCTAGTTCTCTATCCCTTTTTTCTACTTTTGATTCCACTCACAAATACACTTGCCTTTAATCATTCTCTAGGATGTTAAGTTTTTGTTTGATTTATTTTGCATTTTATTCCTCTACAGGAGCTTTCATGGCCATATTGGCAGCATAACTCTCCATTGTATGGGACTTTGAAGGGGAATAGGCCAATTGTTGAAAACTAAATTGTCTAAGACCCAGTTTCCTAAGAGCTATTTCACTGAGTTTCATCCTACAACTAATCTGTGTGTTAATCTGACTTGTCTTTGACACTTACCCTAAAGTAACAGGGATAGTGTTGAAATTAAAACTTTGGCGATATTTCTAGTAAATCATAAAACTGATTTTGTTGGTTGTTCATAAATTAACATAGGGCCCAGGAAATTTATCATTTCTTTATTCATAGTAAGAAAGAACATTGATCATAATAGTACAAATAATTACTTTAGTTAGATGTTCTTAATTATTTCAATAGACTCCATACATAAAATTGTCTCTGCCAAGAATATATATAAACACTAATCCCTAAAAGCATGTTAACCAAATTTATCTCCACTGTTTAGTCTTCCCTGTTTGATCATAATTTGCTTAAATCTTTCCATTTCTATATCTGTAGACCTCAGTTCATAATTAATCATTTTTCGTTTTCATTATATTATTCTAAGTGATATTACTTTTCAGATTCATTAGATGTTACATTTCTCAAGGATAGGAGCTGTGTCTTCTCTTTCTTTTATATTATCATCATTCTTTTTTTCTTATGACCAATGAAGGGCTCTGCCAAACATTTATTATTATTATTTAAATCAATGTAGTGATCTCATAAGCACATCAAAGAAGGAATAAACTGATACATAGGGGAAGAGAAATATAAAGAGAATAAGTCCTTGGAGAGAAAATCCCAAAGTGTTAATGCTCAAGATGCTACTGGGAAGGTTTACTGAGAGGATTTAGCCTGTTAGTTCTCTGTCCATAATAAGAGATGAGATTTGCTTAGATTCCATATAAGTTGTTTTCAATAAAGGTGTTTATAATAAGTTTCGAGCAGTCAGAACTTTCTCTGATAACTTTTTTCAAGGACACAATAAATACATCTGATATACGATATTTGGATAACTCTTTTGAGCCAAAATTATATTCATAGTAAGGTATGTGCAAAGGGATGTGCAGGGCAAATTGGCTTAGACCAAATAGAAAAATTACAACAGTGGAGAAAAATTCTCTGATGAAAAGAGGTTGAGATCACTGGAATGAGTGGGTTAGAGTAACTGAGGAAACTCTTTGAATGTAGGCTATGAAGATTACAGGATGCAACAGGTGGGCTCATTACATAAAACATTTACGAGGGAAGCTTCAAATTCCCTGATCTATTTATTTATACTTTTTTGGACTTTTTTTTGGTTTCAGGGCAGCAGACTCTATGATCAAGTATAGATGTATGTTGTAGTTAAGTGTCTGAGCGTGAATGACTGTTTAATGGAGATAGTGGTAGTGTGTGTATATTTGTGTTACAAAGCAAGGAAATAAAGGGAAAAGGAAGTGAGGGAGAAGTAAAAAAAAATAGGTGAATAATCTTTTAGCATCTATCACAATCAGTATTGATAAAAGTAGCAGATTCCAATTTCAGTGTTAGATAATATATTAGATTGTATTTAGTGTTAGATAATTACACAACTTTGCAGTAGTATTATTTTTAGTAGAAGAGGGATGATGTTAATTATTCAGGAAATAAATAATTTTGAAACTGTTGTATAAGGTATTTACTTACGTAGTTTCACAAGTGTACATCCCAAACCCTTAATTATATGCATCTGTTACAATGTCCTTCAGGTATGTTTATGATTCCTGAAATTAATCCTCTTCTCTCCACTATCAATAATTTCACTTTGAACATTTATTCTGTATCTATACCCATGGAATGCAGCTCCTCACTTTTTGTGTCAATTCACCAATCTTATGATTAAATTTTTAATACTATACACTGATGCTAATTAATCAATAAGAATTATTAATGCCATTGAGAGCAGGTCATGCCAAAAATGAATTGTGGATAAACCTGTACCTATTGGCTAAAAACCATTCTTTTTTCTACAAATATACATTGTTTACTTTCTGTGTTGCCGTGTCCTCTGACAAAAGTGGGAGAATCTGTTCTGAGCTTAGTATCACATTCAGGGAAACATTGTGGATAGATTCTATATTAGAGTGCTTACAAAAAGACAAATCTGACCTCATGAGGATAGCTTTCATAGTTGACAAGCATTGAACAGTTAATAACAATCCATTAGTTAATCCAGTAAATAGAAAGAGAATACCTAGAATGTACTGGGCACTGTTTTAGTTGCTCAGAGTACAATATTGAATAAAATATATAATATTTGTTCCTTTCTAAAGCTTATGTTTAAATTTAAGATGTGTAATAAGATCTATTCCACCAGATTAAAAGAGGTGCTATTGATAACAACAAAGCAGGAAAGGATGGAAGTGTGCTCACATATGTATGTGTTGGGGGAGGAATTTAATGTAGGGCAATCAGATAAAGCCACACTTTAGGGAAATACCTGAAAAGCATATGGAAATTAACCATGCCCATTTACCACATGTAACAGTGTTTTAATCAAATGGAGACCTACTGCATAAAGCTTGAAATGAGAGTGTGATTAGTGAGTGCTAGGAACAGCATAGAGATCAATGGGGCTGAGTAATCAAGGGGTAGAGTAGAAGTAAATACAAAAAATAAAAAGGGGTTAGATCATGCAGGATCTTGTAGGTCACTATATTGACTGAATTTTAATCTGATTACTATGAGAACCACTAGGGAGCTTAGAGCATTAGAATTACAGTAAAGAGAACAATCTTGGATGCTGTTCTACGAGTGGTGTTAGTTGTACAGGAGTAGAAATCAGATCATTCCAATATTCCAAATGGGTGATGCACTAATATTGCTGTGGCTTACACTAACAGAGTAGCATAAGGGATAGCAAAAAAAAAAAAAAAAAAAGGCTAGATTCTGCATTTATTTTGAAATTACAGCCAATAGAATTCATCAATGGAATGGAATGTGAGAGAATGAGTAGAGTCAGGCTTGAATCATGGTTTTGGGCTTGAACACCTGAGAGGATGGATTTATTATTTACCAGGTAGAGAAGGATGCATAAGATTTGTGCAAAACATCCAGAACTAAGTTTTGTATGTTTTGTGTACCTCTCAGTAAAATATTGATTAGATAGTTGAAAATTCATGAATTCAAGGAAGAGGTTCTACCGATTGATACAAATTTGAGAGTCATCAGAGAATAGATTATATAGAAAGCCATTAACCTGGTAAGATTACCAAAGAAAGCAGTTGGAGAAGAGGAAAAAAACTCAGTACCTAGGACTAAGTCCTAGGTTTACTTCAGCTTTAAGACATGGGGTGGGGGGATGAGGGAAAATGAGCAAAAAGATATAGAAAGGTAAGACAGAAACTAGTGAGACAGGAAGAAAAACACAAGCATGTGGTATCCATTTCAAGGTGGAAAGAGTGATTAACCCTGCCACGTGGTGTTCAAAGATCAAGTAAAATGAGACTTCATTTTTTGATTTGTTAATGCAATTGTTATTGGTGTTGTTTATAAAATAAATTTTGGTAGAACAGTGAGGGTAAAATTTTAATTGGTGTAAGTGTAGGAGAGAATGGAAAGAGAATTGCGAACAGCATGTATAGGCAAATGTTTACAGAATTTAATTGTAAAAGGGAGCACAGAAATGGAACAGAGATAGACAGGTAGTAGAGGAGAAGAAAATTTTCATGATTTAAGACAGAGATGAGAAAATAACTGGAGCAATATTCTTAGAAGATGAGAGAGAATGGACTCTTGGACACAAGTGAAAGAGGAGGTCTTCATCAGGAGTCTCAATTATGAAGCCATTAGAAACACAGTGAGTGCACAGTATATGAGCATAGTTACAAAACTGTGGGTAGATACTAGGATGAAACTTGGAGACATTCTCTTCTGACTGCTTTTACTATTCCAAAATAAAAGAAACAAAGTCATTCTCCGAGAGAGGATGAGAGAGAAGAGTTAGAGGTATGGGCTGTAAAGAGAAAGGGAAATATGTAATTGATTGGTATCTCTAAGATTTCAGGGTTTTTTTTAATTGCTTATGATCCCTGTGGTCATGTGTTGGTGTCTGTGCATTTGAAGAAATAGGCATATATTCCAGTCTTTACAGACTATTTCGGCAGGGCACGCCCTTCACGCATCAGCTTATCCAGAGATTCTGGGCAGGTCATACAGCGTGGTCTGGAGGTAGGTTTGTTCCTGGAGTCCTGGGCAGGATGGCTTAGTACTTGGGTCATTAGGTGGGTGGGCCAGGTAGTTGAGTCAGTGGTATTCCCAAGATTTCAATGCAGTTGAGTGTCAGTGAATTTAGATCTAGACAAGTGAGCATAGGTGCATTTTCCTCCAATCATGTTCAGCTGCAAATATTTAGATGCAGAGGAAGTAGAGAGTGGTTTGACTTTTTCCAGGTAAAGACATGAAGCACAAATTGGTCAAGGGATGTAAGGATATATGCTACTATAAAGTGACTGTAAATATGCATATGGAACTTAAGGTGGGTAAGGAGGAGGGTGAGTACATGAGAGTATTAAAGAACATGAAATAGAATAACTGCAATTTACAGGATGAAGATTATAGGATTTGTGGTATTGGAGAGAGTAAATTAGAAATTTAGCTGGTGGTAGTTGGAGTCTAGGATGCTTATTACTGAGATTATGAAGGGTTGAAGTTATTAATGACTGTTGAGTAATGAGTAATAAATTTAGGGTTTAATGATAGGAGAAAGTAGCTGAAGAAGGATAATAATGATTACCAGACAAATGGAAGTACAGAAACCTATAGAAGGGTATCATAATAGGGTCTAACTTAACTTGAGACAGGCTGAAACCCAAAGGATAAATAGATATTTTCTTACATTAAAGGACAGGGGCAGTAAAGAGTGATCCAGGGAGGACAAGTGTGAATGAAGTCCCTGTCGATGGACACCTTGATATATTTGAGGAATTGGAAGATACCCAGTATGACCACATCCAAGTAATATAAAAGCTGAGACTGAAGAGATAAGCCACAGACATTCATGGAGGGTTTGTAAGCTTGTCCAGTTGGAAGGTACTGAAATGTTTCACATAGAAATTTATAGTATAACACAGGTCTTTAAACAATCATTCTGGTTACACTATGAAGATGGCATGAAGTAGGGGAAGAAAAGAACTGTAAGGTTGCTTTGCAGTAGTTAAGTTGAAAGGCAGTTATGACTTGGGCCAGGGTTGTGGCAGTGTGGATAAAGAGACATGAATTTGAGGGATGTTTCAGAGACTTGATGACTGACTTAAAGAGAGTGATTGAAGTGAAGGAGAAGTCAATGTGGCTCTCACATTTCTGGTTTGAACAACTAGATGGTTCTTATTCTGTTCATTACGTTGAGACACTGTGAGAGGAGCATGCTTGGAAAGAGGATGCATTCTGTTTGACATGTTGATTTTTGTAATTCAGTGAAGAATTCAACCATCCCTCCATCGAAGGACATTTGGGCTATTTCCAGTTTTGGTCTGTTATGAATAAAGATTCTATGAATATATACATACACGGTTTTGTGTGAATTCAAGTGGAGAGTCAAATATGAAATTAGATAAGTCTAGAACTCAGAGTGGGGGCTAGAGTAGAGATCTCCCTCTTAGAAGCTATACAGCCAGAATTAATTTTATACTTGGAAGATGTAGTTATGATATCAAAGTCACTAGTTCAAAGTTACTTAAAGATACTACTATTTGTCTTTCTTTTAATGCTTATTTTTTCTTGAAATTTATTTCATATTTACAATTATTATATTAGAATAATTGTTTATTTTAACAGTCATTTGTAAGAGTACATGGATAGCCAGAATAAGTGACCAATTTTATTCTATAGATCATTTTCCACACCATTGTTCTGATTTTCTACACGATATAGGAACTGTAAGAATATGAAGAATAAGATACTCTTAGTTTTTTTTCCACCTCTAATAATCTGATATTCCAGTGAGTAGACAGACATGTAAAATTCTACCTTTAAGAATAAATGGTGGCCAGGCATGGTGGCTTACACCTGTAATCCTAACACTTTGGGAGGCCGAGGTGGGGTGGGGAGATCACTTGAGATCAGGCACTGGAAACCAGGCTGGCCAACCTGGTAAAACCTTGTCTCTACTAAAAATGCAACAATTAGCACAGTGTGGTGGTGCATGCCTGTAATCTCAGCTATCTGGGAGGTTGAAGCATGAGAATTGCTTGAACTCAGGAGGTGGAGGTTGCAGTGAGCCGAAATTGCGCCTCTGTGCTCCAGCCTGGGTGACAGAGCAAGACGGTCTTGGAAAAAAAAAAGAATAAATGGAATAGTGCCTTAGATTTGATAAAACAGAGAAAAGCATATGACAAGTATAATCTGTTTTACAGATGCCAAAGTAGAGACTTTCGAGTCCAAAGTAAGTTACAGTCTCCACTTTGCCATCTACAAAACAGACTGTACTTGTCATACACACTACCATTTATACATAATATCACTGGGCCTAAATATTTTAGATGCTCAGTTCACTGCTCTTTTTCACAACTATGTATTTGTGCATAGTATTGCCATGCTTATTTTTAGAGAAAATAATTTTGTTTTTTGAGTACATAATATATGAATATGGTACAAAATTCAAAATGTATTCAAAATATATTAAAAAGAAGAAATCTGCCTTTGCCTCCTTGCCAGCCAGTTTCTCTTCCTAGAGACTACAACTGTTACCAGTTTCTTTTATGTCCATTTAGAAGTACATGTGCCTATTGAAAAAATTTTAAACAGATATTTTAGCATACTACTCACATTGTACTGCATCTTGGTTATAGCATTTAACAAGTCACCTTGGCATTAATAACATATATAATTTCTATGTGTATATGTACATATGTAAAAATCTGCATATATATGAATTGTGCACCTTTCTGTACCTATCCACCTAGCTATTTTCTTTGTGTGTATATATATATATGTACATATATGTATTTTAAAGCTGCATATTATTCTCTCTTATAGGTGTAATAATTCACCTAGTCCCCTATTTTGGCTGTTAGGCTTCTGTCTAATGTTTGCGTTTAAAATACTCAAATAAATATTATGGTATATAATAATGATTTCCACATATTGAATAATATCTACAGGTAAATTATAATACAAAGTATGTGATTCATAATTTTCTACTTTGAGAGCTATTGAAAAAATTACCCAGCATATAACTAGTACAAATTGCCATTATCAGAAATTCCTACTTAGCCATTCTCAAACATATATAATTTATTAAGTATTTTGATCTTTGTACAGATATGATTTACCATTTTAATTAAAATCTTATGTATAATTACCATATGCAGTTGTAAGAAAAAATACACAAAGATGCTGTTTTCCTTTTACGTGGTTCCTCCCCAAGGTAACAAATTGCAGCACAGTATCACAATCAGAATATTGATGCTGATACAACCCATGAATCTGAATGATAGCCCCAGTTTTATTTGTATTCAATTGCTCTGTGTATCTGAGTTTAATTCTACACAGTTTTATCTCATGTTCCTGTATCTGCCATCATAGTCAAAATACAGAAGAGTTCCATCACCACAAGGATCTTTCTTGGTACCCTTTCATGACCACACTCACCTCTCCTCTGCTCCTTCTCCAACTTCATTCTCCAACTGTAACTACCAATCTTTTCCTCATTTCTAAAATATTGTTTCAAAAATGTTATATAGATGGAATCATACAGTATATAATTTTTTGGAATTCACTTTTTGAAAAATTAAACATAATTTCCTGGAGAGTTTACCAAATCATTGTTTTCTTTTTATTGGTAAGTAGCATTCCACGGTATGGATATACCACAGTTTGTGCAACCATTTCTCCATTGCAGGACATTTGGGGTATTTCCAGCTTTTGGCTATTATAAATAAAGAGTCTATGAACATTCACATACAAGTTTTTGTGTGAACATGTTTTTATTGTACTGACATAAATTCCAAAGAGTGCAATTGTTGGGTCATATAGTAAGCATATGTTTAATTTTGTAAGAAGCGACTATACTCCCTCCAGAGCAGTTGTACCATTTTATATCCTGACCAGTATTATATTTGTGATCCAGTCTTTCTGTATCCTCCCTAGCATTTGGTGGTGTCACTATTTTTATTTTACCTATTTTGATAGATGTGTTGTAGCATTTTACTGGTTTTAATTTGCATTGTGCTGATGAAAATGATTTTGATCACCTTTTCCTGTGTTAATTTGTCATTTATATATCATTTTCTGTTTATGTTTGTATGTCTGTTCCTAGTTTTTGCCCATGTTCTTGGACTTTTAAGAATACTATTAAGTTTTGAGAGTTCTGTCAGATATGAAAAATTGGGGGTGTTTTTGCAGTTCTTCTACTAATGGGACCTCTAACTATTTCAGTTTTTTCCCAACTATATCCACAACCTCATTGCTATGCCGCAGTCTTATGACTAATGATACTAATCATGCTGCTTTTTTCTCCTCTACTTATACAACATTTGGTTTGTGGGTGTTTGTGTCTCTTACTTTCACTGAAAGTTTGGGTTGTCAGAAGAGATATGTTACTCTCTTGTGGCTTTTATGTATCTTAGAAGAAGTGATGAAATCCCCACTAAGCTACATCTGAGTTTTTGCCAGAACCTGGAATCATAAGTTGAAAAACTATTCCGTTTGTATGTTTAAAATTTTTGTAGTACATAATTCTAATGCCACACATGGGGTTATGATTATGTCCATCAAATCTTACACTCCTTAGTTTTGAAAACAAATGCTCTTTATCTATATCTGATTTGTTCATAATATAATGCTCTTATTACTCTAGTGCCATTTCAACAGCTCAGAATTTATCAGGTATATTAGTCTTCCTCAATTTTGTTGTACATAAATTTTGTTTTACTGTTCATAACTATTCTTCACACTGTTGCTCACCCCTAGGTTCCTCCAAATAGTAAACTTGCTTTATTTAATCCTCTCAGTATAAAATTAAAACTTCAGAAAAATTAATTCTGTTATTGTTAAATTTGCTTCCCAGAGCAATGGAGAATGTCACTACAATGAATGAGTTTCTTCTACTTGGCCTGACTGGTGCTCAGGAGCTGCAGCCTCTCTTCTTTGGGATTTTCTTAATCATTTACCTGATAAACTTGATTGGAAATGGATCTATATTGGTGATGGTTGTTTTGGAACCACAACTCCATTCCCCCATGTATTTTTTTCTGGGAAACCTTTCTTGTCTGGATATTTGCTATTCTTCAGTGACACTACCCAAGCTGCTCGTAAACCTCGTCTCCACTCGCAGGGCTATATCTTTTCTAGGCTGTATCACCCAGCTACACTTCTTCCACTTTCTGGGAAGTACAGAGGCCATTTTACTGGCTATCATGGCCTTTGACCGTTTTGTTGCTATCTGCAATCCTCTCCACTACACTGTCATCATGAACCCCCAGGTGTGTATTCTGTTGGCGTCTGGGGCATGGCTCATCAGCTTCTTTTATGCTCTGATGCATTCTGTCATGACTGCACACCTGAGTTTTTGTGGCTCTCAGAAACTCAATCACTTCTTCTGCGATGTCAAGCCGCTCTTAGAACTGGCCTGTAGTAACACACTACTCAATCAATGGCTTCTTTCCATTGTCACAGGCAGCATATCCATGGGAGGGTTCTTTCTGACTCTTCTCTCCTACTTCTATATAATTGGCTTCCTTCTGTTTAAGAACAGGTCCTGCAGAATACTCCATAAGGCTCTGTCCACTTGTGCCTCCCATTTTATGGTGGTATGTCTTTTCTATGGACCTGTGGGCCTCACATATATTCGTCCTGCTTCAGCCACCTTCATGATTCAGGACTGGATAATGGCCATCATATATAGCACCATCACCCCTGTCCTGAACCCATTGATCTACACCCTTAGGAACAAAGAAGTGATGATGGCTCTGAAGAAAATCTTTGGGAGGAAGTTGTTTAAAGACTGGCAGCAGCACCACTAGGACTAATGAGGGATATCTGATTTCTATTGAGTGATTTCCATCACTTCACTGTAAGAAATGATTAGTTTACTTGGTTTTTATTTTTCTTTCAAAAATTTTGAGCACATATTATATTAGGCAGTGTAGTAGGTTCAAGAAACAGAGGAGCGAGCAAAACAAATTCCATAATGTCATCAAACTTAAAGTTTAATGTGATGGAGGCCCAAAATAACCAAACGCATAAGTACATATGTCAGGATAATTATGTGGTCAGGAGAACTAAGGAGGTAGGAAGTATAGGGAGGGATCAGAGTAGGTATCTGCTGTGTAAAAAAGAATGTGGCATTTCTTCTAGGACAAACACTTTTGGAATTTTCCAAGTAACAGAAATATCTTTGTAACTAATGAGCCACTTGGATCACACATGAATTTATGCTTATGAGATGACTCAAGGTGAATTTCAAGATAGATTGAGGGTGGAGGCTTGACCAGCCACATAATAATTCATCCAAGAATACTTACACAGTGCCTACTATCTCACTGTCACTGTGTTAGGTACTAGCAACACAATAGTGAGCAAAACAAATATCTTGCCTTCACGATGCTTTATGTCTGATAGAAATCCAACTTTACTACATGCCTCCTTTCAAGTGAATTTTTTTTCACATCACAAGCTTAATTCGATCATAAATAAATAACATTTCATTCTAAGCACTTAATTGATGTATAAAGACACAGTTGATGCAATACGGAAAGTTAAAACCAAAGTTGTATGAGAGATTAGCCAGACACACACACAAAACTAATGATGAGGGTAATATAGTATTAAAATATATTAAGTACTATAATTCTATATTAACATTTCACATAATATAATCACAGATTAGTTGGAAATTCCTGCCTTGTATGAATTTCAAGTGCTGATGTAAATAACTGTTATTCCAGCACACATTCTGATATATATATAGTATATTAAATTCAAGTAAGTAAATTGTAAGAAATGGAGGTCTTTTAAATAAACAGAACCATTTGAACATAACAAAATCCATTTTCCAAAATTCAAATAAAGACTCTTCTATTATTCTGTACACTATATTTCCTGAGTAAGTTATCAATTCAAAGTTTAGAAATATTTTTATCACTAAATTTTATATCTTCACTAGAGCTTTCTAATTTTCTATTTTGTGTGTTTTTTCTGCATTGTCACTTTGTGTTCAACATTACTGTTTTTAAGTTATTGGTTCACAGGGAACCTTTCGTCCTTTTGCCTTTGTTAATTACTCAGGATCTCCTCTAATATTTAGTAATTTCCTCTACAATTAGTTCTCATTTGTCTGAAACCTTCATTCAGTTTTCCTGCAATCTCTTCAGTTGTCCTGGATTTAGCTTAATTTAAATAACTCCAAAAACATTGACTTTGCCTGCAAAATTTCTATTTGAGGCAAATTTTGCCTTTTTTCGTGCCCTAATTATGCACAATCTAAACAAGTTCAAACAGTCCTTCCTAAGTGGTTTCTTCCAAGTGGTCAGTCAACTCCAAAACTTTTTGCTTCTTCTTCAGAAATATTGGGCTCAATTGAAAAGAAATAGAATAGTTTTTCATAACTTTCATGTTCCATTGATCTTGATTCTATCTTACTGAAATTCCGCAAGAGATAATCTTTATTTTTGCCTATTTTTTTCCTTTTGTGTTTCCTTCAACAGAAATATACTGATGATAATTTTTCTTACATTAGTTTTTGTCTAGAATATCATTTTTGTTAATCTTAATTCTTGAAGATAATTTTTAATGGGTATTCAATTTTAGGGAGAGTTTTTTTTAGCCATTGAAAATACCTTGTTTTTCCCCAGCTTTATTGAAATATAATTAACAGATTAAAATTGATATATTTAGGCTTCACAGCATGATGTTTTAGTATATGTATACTTTGTGTATACCACAATCAAGCTGAACATACATTACTATCCCTGCATTAGTTTGCTATCAAATACTAAAAGTTATTCCTTCTATGTAACTGCATTTGCATACCCATTAAGCCAATGTGATAAGCTCCTTGTTTTAGTTGGAGTGTTTGCACAATTTAAATCTGATACATTTTTTATAGAATTGAATTTAAATTTGTCCTCCAACTGTTTGCCTTTCATTTGTCCTATTTGTCTGTTATTGCTTCTTCTTTCATTTACTGTTTTCTATGGAAATATTTTACTTTCATTAAATTTTCACTATTGCACTTTTATTTATTCCTTTTTATTTTATATTTTTGTGGTTACTCTAGGGTTTACAATGTACATTTTAAATTCATAAAATATTTC
This sequence comes from Mandrillus leucophaeus, assembly GCF_000951045.1. Lineage (NCBI taxonomy): Eukaryota > Metazoa > Chordata > Mammalia > Primates > Cercopithecidae > Mandrillus > Mandrillus leucophaeus. Next base: position 91,556 of record NW_012099655.1, read on the forward strand.
TTCACATAATATTACATCATTTAAGATATATTGCTATAGCCATGTCATACTGTACTTCCATCTCCCTGTTCATGCTTTGTGATTTTAATGTCACACATTTCACTTTTACTTATGTTATTAGTATCCAAGACACTGCAATTCTGGTTTTTTTTTGAAAAATTATATTATTTTTAAGGTAATTAAAAATAATAACAGTGTCTTTTACACTTAAACACGTATTTATAATTTCTGGCACTTTTTGTCCCTTCATGGAGACACTGATTTTTATCTGGTATCTTTTTTTCTTTTTTTTAAAGACCTTCCTTAACTATTTCTTGTCGTAACGTTCTGCTGGTAATAATTTACTTCAGCTTTTGTTGGCATGAAAAAGTACTTTGCCTTTATTTTTAAAAGGCGTTTACTCTGTATATAAAATTTTAAATTGCCAGACTTTTGTTTATGTGCTTTAAAGCTGTTGCTCCATTACCTGTCTCACACAATTTCTGGTGGGATGTATGCTACCATTCTTATCTTTATTCCTCTGTAATAACAGTGTTGATTTTTCTCTTGCTGATTTTAAGATTTTTCTTTATAACTTTTTTAGCAATTAGTTTATGATGTTCATTGTAATGTTTTCTAGTATTTATTCTATTTAATTTTTATTGGGCTTCTTGGATCTAGATTACATATTTTATCAAATTTGGAAAAATTCAGTCATTATTTCTTTAATTTTTTAAAATCATACACTATTTAGGACTCCAGTTGCACATATGTTAGACTACTTGAAATTATGACATAGGTCATTGATGCTTTGTCCATTTTATTAAAACAATTTATCTATGCTTCATTTTGGATTGTTTTTATGTCTACGTCTCCAAGTTCCTTGATTTTTTTTCTTCTGCAGTAATTAATCTACTATTTATTCCATGCAATTTATTTTTCACTCATATTTTAGATTTTTTATTTAAACAAGTTCTATGTGAGTCTTAAACAAAAATCTTCTCTCTCTATGTCTGTATTTCCCCTAAATTATTAGGCTTATTTTGAGGCATACATTTTTTATTTGCTAATGTAGATACAGAACATCATTTATTCTGAGGTTAATTTAGCCCCCACTACTAAGATAATGTCCTTCTCAGGACTCCACCTAAGTCCTTGTCTATCACAAGTTGTTCCAATCAGGCAGATGGGTCATGGGGCGTACCCAACCCTGTCTTGTATAGTGTCTTAAAATCATTGCTTTAAATATTTTGTTCCATTTTTTAGATGTTTAATTAGGAGAGAAAATCTCATTACTTTATTATGGCAAGTAGTGAGACAAAAAAATCATTATTTTTGAGGTTGTGGAATGTAGATCTTCTTATCTGTTGTGAGTACACAGGACCACTTTCTGGTATCAATAACATTAGTGTGATATAATATAAATCCAGGCACTAATGTCGTCACTCATGATCAAGGTACAACATATGTAGCTGGCAATACTGTTCAGGGTGCTTTTCCCTAATTTAAGCTGAGAGAGAAAAAGATAACCAGTTAGAGAGTTTGACTTCTACATCCAGCATTTTGGAGTCAAAGACTGATATTTCTTATGTGGCCGAGAAGCAAAATCTAGAGAACTGCATTTCCTCTGATAATAGGGAAAGGATGTGGGTTGTTTCTCATTGGATAGATGTTAGCCAAGAGGTAGTGGTCCACCTGGAGCAGGTCAGATTCCACAGGAGACTTCCTGAAGCATAATTATGATGGTAACAGAACCACTAGAAGACAACTAGATGCTCAGGGGTTGAGGCAGGAATCAGAAGTAGTGAGTCTCAGGACCTGTTCTTGAAGATCCCCAAGGTGTGTCTCCGAGGCTCTTGAAATATTCCCATAAGATGTGAGGATCTTCTTAATCCAAAGGGCATTTTCCTTACTCACTCCAGTCCCATGCATTGGCCTTTAGGAACTGAGTAGAGTCTTGGCACTCAGCTAGAAAGCCTATCACTCAGAAGTTTACCAGCACAGACTCTATAGGGAACATTATTTTGTGTTACTTCTTTGTGCTCATAAAAGCAGCCCCATATCAGTCTCTTAAAGTCTAAATGGTAATCTCTGCTCGATATCTCCAATCACAGGTGAGTAAGTAAGTATTTTTAATTGCTTAACTATAGCCTCATTGCTCTTAGAGATACACTTTTCTGTGTCTTGCTTTTTGGATGTGAGACTAAGTGTGTAGGAGATGGAAGTGTAATGACCTGAGGAGTTCCAAAGGAGGGAATAATAAAATTGTCTGTCCCATGCTTTGGGTGACACTCAACCTATTGAGTATGTGAATCAGGAAGCTTCTTTCATTTTGGGTAATTTTTATATCATTCAGAATAGCCTTCTGCTGGTTTGCTGATTCTTTATTAAATAAAGGACAGTGCATTTATTCTACAAAAAGAGACTAAAATGCCACTGGATTGCAGAGAATAGTATCAGGAACACACTTTGTGTGACTTTCTCACAAGAAGCAATCTTTCATGTAGATCTAATATCCTTGCATGCTAGCTATTATTGATTGAGCTTTTGCCACATTGATTTCACATGTTTGCTATGTGATTTCAGTTTTTATAAGGAATTGGATAGTATATTTTGAGGAAATTTGAAATTTTAAGATTCTGAATTTCTAAGGCCTCTTTTTCGAGAACACTCTTTAATGAAGAGCTAGTGGGTCCCCTAGAAGGAAGTGAAAAAGTCAAGACTGAGAGCTTGGAGGGCACACATTCTCATGAATTTTCTGGGGGCCTTTCCTTGTGAGTTCTTACAGGCCATTCTTAAGCTCTTTACTATGATGTGAAATTCTGAAAACATTTTCTCAGTTGTCTTTGTATTATATCAAGTTTTGGTTCTTTCATAAGGAGTCAAGACCATGGCTGCTCGGAAAAGGAGTAATTTTCCTATAACTCTGTGTGAAATACTTGTGCTTCATGTGGTACATTCTATTCTGTGCTAGGGCCAATCTATGCCTATGAGAGGCAACCATGACCCACGCAGCACAATTTGAGTACCAGCTGCAGGATGTTGTTCTAGATTCGGAAATAGAAGAAATTTTTTCTACTCTTAGTTCACTACTTGTTAACTATGTGATCTTATAAGTAATCCTCCATAAATTACAGACTCCTCATCTCTAACTAATATGAATGGTATAAGAATCAAAATAATATGTAAAGTCTGAACATGTTTTCCCAAGTCCTACATCATAATAAGTATGTAAAAAAGGGAGGAAATACCATTGTTTTCTTGGAAAATTTTGCTATAATGCTTTATATTCCAACAGTAGTAATCCATTACTGAATGTTAGACCACTGTGTCCCCAGCTACTTATTAATTCATTAAGAAATAGATGAGTAAGACAGAATATGCACCATAAGAGATGATGGACAAATAGGTGATATAAGTCACACAAGTATGTTGTGTGTTATGCATCATAGTTAAGATTGAAACAAAGGCCTATAGGTTTTCCAGGAAGGGACAGAAACATTTCAGTTGAAGAGAAAAGAGGCATTTAAGCTGAGCTTTAAAAATATGTAGATTAGCAGATAGAAATGAAAGCAGGAAGAAAAACATACAGGCTGAGTGGATAAAAATGACTAAAATTAAGAGGCTATTCTGAAAAAGAAAATTCTTATTTCAAGGCAAATAACCTTAGAGGAGTAATACATTATTGTTTAAGTTATTTTGTTTAGTCTTTTTACCGCAACAGCTTCCCCACAAATAGGGACATGGGAAAGGCATATTTTGAAGTAAAGAGCAATGATCATAGAACATAAAGGACTTGGGTAACAAAACAAAAGCATCAGGAGATCCCTGGGAGAAAGTAATTTCATTTACTATGATATTGGCTATGGGTTTGTTGTGAATAGGTCATATATATGTGTGTGTTCCATCAGTACTTAGTTTATTGAGAGTTTTTAGCATGAAGGGATATTGAATTTTATCAAAGGCCTTTTCTGCATCTATTGAGATAATCATGTGGTTTTTCTCATTGGTTCTGTTTATGTGATGGATTACGTTTATTGATTTGCGTATGTTGAACCAGTCTTTCATCCCAGGGATGAAGCTGACTTGATTGTAGTGGATAAGATTTTTGATGTGCTGTTGGATTTGGTTTGCCAGTGGTTTATTGAGCATTTTTGCATCGATGTTCATTAGGGATATTGGCCTGAAATTTTCTTTTTTTGTTGTGTCTTTGCCAGGTTATGGAATCAGGATGATGCTGGCCTCATAAAATGAGCTAGGGAGGAGTCCCTCTTTATTATTGTTTGGAATAGTTTCAAAAGGAATGGTACCAGCTCCTCTTTGTACCTCTGGTAGAATTCAGCCGTGAATCCATTAGGTCCTGGAGATTTTTTGTTTTTTAGGATATTAATCGCTGCCTCAATTTCAGTACTTGTTATTGGTCTATTCAGGGATTCAACTTCTTCCTGGTTTACCCTTGGAAGGGTGTATGTGTCCAGGAATTTATCCATTTCTTCTAGATTTTCTAGTTTATGTGCATAGAGGTGTTTAAAGTATTCTCTGATGGTAGTTTCTATTACTGTAGGTCAGTGGTGATAACTCCTTTATCATTTTTTATTGTGTCTATTTGATTCTTCTCTTTTCTTCTTTACTAGTCTTGCTAGCAGTCTATCTGTTTTGTTCATCTTTTCAAATAATCAGCTCCTGCATTCATTGATGTTTTGAAGGGCTTTTCGTGTCTCTATCTCCTTCAGTTCTGCTCTGATCTTAGTTATTTCTTGTCTTCTGCTAGGTTTTGAATTTGTTTGCTCTTGCTTCTTTAGTTCTCTTAATTGTGATGTTAGGGGATCGATTTTAGATCTTTCCTGCTTTCTGACATGGGCATTTAGTGCTATAAATTTTTCTCTTAACACTGCTTTAGCTGTGTTCCTGAGATTGTGGTACATTGTCTCTTTGTTCTCATTGGTTTCAAAGAACTTCATTATTCCTCCCTTAATTTTATTATTTAACCAGTAGTCATTCAGGAGCAGGTTGTTCATGTAATTGTGAGGTTTCATGTAGTTGTGAGGTTTTGAGTTTCTTAATCCTGAGTTCTAATTTGATTGCACTGTGGTCTGAGAGACTGTTTTGATTTCCATTGTTTTGCATTTGCTGAGGAGTGTTTTACTTCTAATTTTGTGGTCGATTTTAGAATAATTGCTATGTGCTGCTGAGAAGAATGTATATCCTGTTGATTTGGGGTGGAGAGTTCTGTAAATGTCTATTAGGTCTGCTTGGTCCAGAGCTGAATTCAAGTCCTGAATATCCTTGATAATTTTCTGTCTCATTGATCTGTCTAATATTGACAGTGAAGTATTAAAATCTTCCATTTTTATTGTGTGAAATCTAAGTCTCTTTGTAGGTCTGTAAGAACTTGTTTTATGAATCTGGGTGCTCCTGTATTGGCTGCATGTGTGTTTAGCATAGTTAGCTCTTCTTGTTGTATTGATCCCTTTACCATTGTGTATAATGCCTTTCTTTGTCTTTTTTGATCTCTGTTGGTTTAAATTCTGTTTTATCAGAGACTAGAATTGCAACCCCTGCTTTTTTTTTTCCCATTTGCTTGGTAAATATTTCTCTTTCCCTTTGTTTTGAGCCTACGTGTGTCCTTGCACATGAGATGGGTCTCCTGAATACAGCACACCGATGGGTCTCGACACTTTATTCAATTTGCCGGTCTCTGTCTTTTAATTGGGACATTTAGCCCATTTACATTTAAGGTTAATATTTTTTATGTGTGAATTTGATCCATTCATCATGATGCTAGTTGGTGACTTTGAACATTAGTTGATGCAGTTTCTTCATAGTGTCTTTGGTCTTTATATTATGTTGTGTTTTTGCAGTAGCTGGTACTAGTTTTTCCTTTCCATGTCTAGTGCTTCCTTCAGGAACTCTTGTAAGGCAGGCCTGGTGGTGACATAATCCCTCAGCATTTGCTTGTCTGTAAAGATTTTATTTCTCCTTCACTTATGAAGCTTACTTTGGCTGTATGCGAAATTCTGAGTTGAAAATTCTTTTTAAAAAACGGTTGAATATTGGCCCCCACTCTCTTCTGGCTTGTGGGTTTTCTGCAGAGAGATCCACTGTTAGTCTGATGGGCTTCTCTTTGTAGGTAACCCAACCTTTCTCGCTGGCTCCCCTTAACATTTTTTCTTTCATTTCAACCTTGGATAATCTGATGATTATATGTCTTGGGGTTGCACTTCTCAAGCAGTATCTTAGTGGTATTCTCTGTATTTCATGAATTTGGATGTTGACCTGTCTTGCTGGGTTGGGGAAGTTCTCCTGGATAATATTTTGAAGTGTGTTTTCCAACTTGGTTCCATTCTCCATGTTACTTTCAGGTACACCACTCAATCATAGGTTTGGTCTTTTCACATAGTCCCATATTTCTTGGAGATTTTTTCCTTCCTTTTCCCTCTTTTTTCTCTAATATTGTCTTCACATCTTAGTTTAGTAAGTTGATCTTCAATCTCTGATATCCTTTCCTCTGCTTGATCAATTTGGCTATTGATACTTGTGTATGCTTCATGAAGTTCTCATGCTGTGTTTTTCAGCTCCATCAGGTCACTTATGTTTTTCTCTAAACTTCTAGTTAGCAATTCCTGTAATCTTTTGTCAATGTTCTTAGCTTCATTGCATTAGGTTAGAACATGCTCCTTTAGCTCAGTGGAGCTTGTTGTTACTCACTGTCGGAAGCCTACTTCTGTTAATTCATCAAACTCATTCTCTGCCCAGTTTTGTGTCCTTGCTGGAGAAGGGTTGCGATCATTTGGAGAAAAGGTATTCTTCTCCAGAAGGATGTTTTTGGAATTTTCAGCATTTTTGTGCTGGTTTTTCCTCATCTTCATGGATTTATCTACCTTTGATCTTTGAGGTTGATGACCTTTGGGTGGGATTTTGTGTGGGGGTCCTTTTTGTTGATGTAGATGTTATTGCTTTCTATTTAATAGTTTTTCTTCTACCAGTTGGGCTCCTCTTCTGCAGGTCTGCTGCAGTTTGCTGGACGTCCACTCCAAACCCTATTTGCCTGAGTATCACCAGTGGAGGCTGCAGAACAGCAACTATTACTGCCTGCTTCTTCCTCTGGAAGCTTCATCCCAAAGGGGCACCAGCCCAGTGCCAGTTGGAGCTCTCCTCTATGAGATGTCTGTCAACCCCTGTTGGGAAGTCTCTCTCAGTCAGTAGGCACTGGGATCAGGGATTCACTTGCGGAGGCAGTCTGTCCCTTAGCAGAGCTTGAGTGCTGTGCTGGGAGAAACCTCCTTGTCAGGATCCACTGCTCTCTTCAGAGCCGGCAGGCAGGAATGTTTAAGTCCAATGAAGCTGTGCCCACAGCCGCTCCTTTCCCCAGGTACTCTGCCCCAGGAAGATAGGAGTTTTATCTATAAGCCCTTGACTGGGACTGCTGCCTTTCTTTCAGAGATGCCCTCCCCAGTGAGGAGGAATCTAAAGAAGCAGTCTGGCCACAACCACTTTGCCATGCGATGTTGAGTTCCACCCAGTCCAAACTTCCAGGCCTCCTTAGCACTGTCAGGGGAAAACTGCCTACTCAAACCTCAGTAATGGTGGATGCCCCGCCCCAAACAAGCTCGATCATCCAAGGTCAACTTCAGACTGCTGTACTGGCAGTAAGAATTTTAAGCCAGTGATTCTTAGCTTGCTGGGCTCCATGGGAGTGGGACTGGCTGAGTGGGACCACTTGGCTTCAGCCGCCTTTCCATGGGAGTGAACAGTTCTGTCTGTTGATGTTACAGGTGCCACTGGGGTATGAAAAAAAACTCCTGCAGCTGGCTCAGTATCTGCCCAAACAGCCACCCAGTTTTGTGCTTGAAACCCAGGTCCCTGGTGGTGTAGGCACATGGGGAATCTCCTGGTCTGCAGATTGCAAAAACTGTGGGAAAGGTGTAGTATCTAGGCTGAATAGCACAGTCCCTCACAGCTTCCCTTGGCTGGTGAAGCTCCTTGCACTTCCCGAGTGAGGCGATGCCCCACCATGCTTCTGCCTGCCCTCCATGGACTGCACCTGCTTCCTAACCATGTGCCAAACTGGTACCTCAGCTGGAAATACAGAAATCACCGGCCTTCTGCATTGGTCTCACTGGGAGCTGCAGAGCAGAATTCTTCCTATTGGGCCATCTTGCCAGATTTGCCACCAAGTGCCAATTTCCCGCTTTCATTTCAGAGGATGACACCCCCAGCCATCTGCTTGTTCAATCCAGGAATCTAGATCAGCACAGTGAACTCGTTTAGGCCACAAAGTGAAATGTAAAACCCAGTATCACCATTGCAAGTCTGAGTAACTTTAGACAAATTATTTAATCTCTCTGAAACTTACTTTAAAATTTTTTACTTGTAATATGCGCATGATATGTCTCTTTCATTGTGTGTGGGTTTGTGTGTATTTGGTGTGTGTGGGTGTGTGAACTGGGTGATATAATGATTGTTGAATGGTTATTTTACAATAAACATTTAATATATGTTGGTTATGACTACAATCCCTAATTTATCCTTCTTCGTCACTTTATACCAAAATTGTAACACTATATATTCTGATATCTCTCAAATGCCTCCATTTTTATCCAACCAAATTGTCACCACTCTTGTCTGCAGTATACATGTAATGTGATGTTATAATGCATGTATATATTGTGGAATGATTACAGCAGGCTAAATAGCATGTTTGCCACCACCTCACATACTTATCATTACTTTGTGGGGAAAATATTTAAAATCCACTCCATTAGCAGTTTTGGAATATACAATACATTTTAACTGTAGTCACCCTGCTGTGCAATAAATCACTAGAACTTATTCCTCCTAACTGAAACTTGGTACCCTTTGACCAGTTCGCCCCTGTCCACCCCTACCTCAGCCTCTGGTAACCACCATTCTACTCTCTACCTCTACAGATTTGACCTTTTTAGATTCCACATATAAGGGAGATCATGCAGTATTTGTCTTTCTGTGCCTGGCTTATTTCACTCAGCATAATGTCCTCCACGTTCATCCACGTCAGAAATGACAGGATTTTCTTTTTTTAAAGGCTGCATAGTATTCCACCAGGTATACATAACATATTTTCTTTATTCATTCATCTACTGATGAAGATTTAGGTTGTTTCCATGGCTACTGTGAATAATGCTGCAAAGACCATGGGAGTGCAGATATCTCTTTGAGATACTGATTTCAATTCCTTTGGATATATATCCAGAAGTGGAATTGCTGGATCACATAGTAGTTGCATATTTAGTTTTTTGAAGAAACTGCACTGTTTTCCAAAATGGCTCTATTAGTTTACATTTCCATTAACACTGTGCCAGTTCCCTTTTTTCCACAGTCTTGCCTTAAAATATATTTGGTGAATAAAATGAGTAGAAGGGTTAATTCCTCCTCAGAAGTGGAAGGAAAGGTTAAAATAGATGAAAGGGAAGATAGAGATTTGGAATAAGGAAAAAGATTGATTTGAAAATACAATTTGAGAGTTCTTCTGTAGATGGAATGAAAATTGTACTAGTGAATTTATTTGGTTGTGGTAATGTGAAATACTATATTGTGTGAATTTTTTCAACTTATCCTCGCCCTTCATTAAAAACACCCACCGTTGTTCACAAGGAAAGAAGACAGCAATTACAACAAAAGCACAATTAACCCATCTTTCAAACTTGACATTGAAATGCATATTTGTATATAGGTGAGGGCAATCAATAAAGTATATAGTCTGAATGAATATACAACAATTATCTTCATTTAAAAATTTTTATTATATTTTATTTATCTAAGTTTTTATAATTTGCTTCAAACATCAAACTGCAGATTAAGTTTTTTCACTTGAATTAGACCTTGAGCATTTTAAATTAGGGGATTCTCCCTACAACTGTTTTAATTTTATTAAACATTTTTATTAACCAATTTAAACTAAACTCTAGACAGTATCTTTTAATAACACAAACATGAATATTTAAATTGATCTATAGCTGGTCCAGGAAATAAACAACTACACTAGAAATTGATTGTTCAAATAAACACATTCAAATAAAAACCAGATATTTAGAAACAATTGGATTTAACCATCAAAACACTGTAGGCATAGCACATTGCCATTAACAGTCAGAAACAGAAGTCATAACAATTTGTAACCAGTTAAAATAATTCAGTTGTATAAACCTAGGTTATATTCAAAACAAAAGAAGCATTTTTTTTTAAATTTATTTATTATTATTATACTTTAAGTTGTAGGGTACATGTGCATAACGTGCAGGTTTGTTACATATGTATAGTTGTGCCATGTTGGTGTGCTGCACCCATCAACTTGTCATTTACATCAGGTATAACTCCCAATGCAATCCCTCCCCCC
>NW_012099655.1:108548-123783 GCF_000951045.1 Mandrillus leucophaeus
AGTGAGATGAACCCAGTACCTCAGTTGAAAATGCAGAAATCACCGGTCTTCTGTGTGGCTCGCACTGGGAGTTGGAGACTGGAGCTGTTCCTATTCGGCCATCTTGCTCCGCCCCCCCAAAAGAAGCATTTTTAAAGAGCATTATATTGTCATAAGTTAATGGAAATTAAATTTTTAGCCACTCAATTGAAAGTATATTAGCTTTGGGAGTGATAAAGCTACATTTTTTAACCTGCTAGCTGCATAACATCTGCCAGACATTTATCTTGCTGAGACCTGGTGTTCTCATTCAGAGAATAGGAATGATAAATATTACTTATCTTAAAGGATTTATGTAAAGACTAAATGAGATGCTGTGTGGGAAGTGCTCAGAGATTATCAGCATCCTTCTATATGAAGCACTTAACAATGATTTGTTGAAACAGACACTAATTCCTGCACCTGCCAAATAGTTCTTGAATTTTCTAGATTGATGATCTATAGCAATAGGTTTCTAATTCATTAGGATGAGTCTCTTGGAAATTTTATTAAAATACAGATAACCTTACTCCAAATTCAGGGAATCTAATTCAATATGCTTCTTATTGAAATTTATCATATCAAAAATTAACAAATAAAATAATAGAAATATTCATTAATAAGGGTGGGATATAGAAAAACTTTGCCATATTCACACAAGTGCTTGAATACAACTCAAAGATCATGTTTTAGCATAATACTTATTGCCATGGGGAATGAAGGAAAAATCAGGTTAAAATAGGTGCTTTTGATCCTCTATTCAACATTTCTGTATGAAAAATGGATCCGAAGAACATACACCAAATCATTAACAGAGGTTTTGTCTGGTGACTACTAAAGATTTTTAATGTTTTAAATTTTCTTTTCTATATTTTTCCCAAATATTCTAAAACAAATACATTAATTTTAATCAGAAAAGAATACAAAACAAAATTTATATGAACGTGAAGTATGAAAAAGGGGAGCAGGGATGGCTTCAAAGAAGCAAATGAATATCAGAGATTCTTCTATAAACTGCATTCTACAGCACAAGTTCACACATCCCCAAGAAAATGCTGGTAAGCATGACCCAGCCGTTATTAACAGAACTCTAGGAAAAATGGTGTCCTTTTGTACTCTAATTTAAAACTTCCAGTGTTGTGTATTTTACAAAGATTTGATCTGCAGGTGAAACATTGGATGTATTTATATCTGTGTTGCGTGGTAGGTAGGAGCTATGGTTTGCAAAAGAATGCTGCTTCTCTGGTTTGATATAAATGGTGATTACTTTTATTTGTAACAGTTTTTTCCCCTTATTTTTCAGGTCACTGCTATTGCAACATATGATTCATTTTTATAATCTGGTCTTCGCCCAATTCCCGAAAGGAAACCAGGCAACATCATGGAAAGAAAGAATCAAACAGCTCTAACTGAATTCATCATCTTGGGATTCTCCAACCCAAATGAATTGCAGTTTTTACTATTCACCGTCTTCTTTCTGACTTATTTCTGTACTTTGGGAGGAAATATATTAATTATCTTGATAACTGTGACTGATCCACACCTGCATACACCTATGTATTACTTTCTAGGGAACTTGGCCTTTATTGACATCTGCTACACCACCAGCAATGTCCCCCAGATGATGGTGCACCTCCTCTCAAAGAAAAAAAGCATTTCTTATGCGGGGTGTGTGGTTCAACTTTTTGCATTTGTTTTCTCTGTGGGATCAGAGTCTCTCCTACTGGCAGCAATGGCATATGATCGTTACATTGCAATCTGCAATCCTTTAAGGTATTCAGTTATTATGAACAAAGTTGTATACAATCAATTAGCAGCCTCATGCTGGGCTGCTGGTTTTCTTAACTCAGTGGTGCATACAGTGTTGACATTCCGCCTGCCCTTCTGTGGCAACAATCAGATTAACTACTTCTTCTGTGACATCCCACCTTTGCTGCTCTTGTCTTGTGGAAACACTTCTGTCAATGAGTTGGCACTGCTATCCATTGGGGTCTTCATTGGTTGGACTCCTTTCCTTTGTATCATACTTTCCTACATTTGCATAATCTCCACCATCTTGAGGATCCACTCCTCAGAGGGAAGACGAAAAGCCTTTTCTACCTGTGCCTCCCACGTGGCCATTGTCTTTCTCTTTTATGGCAGTGCCATCTTTACGTATGTACGACCCATCTCAACTTACTCATTAAAGAAAGATAGGTTGATTTCAGTTTTGTACAGTGTTGTTACCCCCATGCTAAACCCTATAATTTACACATTGAAGAATAAGGACATCAAAGAAGCTGTCAAAAGCATAGGGAGCAAGTGGCAGCCACCAATTTCCTCTTTAGATAGTAAACTCACTTATTGAACCTCACAGGTTCAATAATCTTATACTACAAAATTAACTTTTTTGTCAGTCAGCTGTTTTTAGTGAAAGTTTAAAAGATAATTGCAATGTTGGGACAGATATTGAAGAGTTGGCACACTCTAAGTCTAAGTGTACTTATTCTTGAGCTTTACTTAGTTCTATGAGAGATATCAAATGTTGTTCTTTTTAGATATTATCTTTTTATTTATTTTTCCATTCCTGAATCTTGCATTCAAAGATAGTGCCCCTCTTTCATGAGATATTTGTTTAATGGACTTCATCACTTGAAAATTTCCCTCCTTTTTCATATTGCTTTCTGTATATTAAATAATGTAAAATATTTTTCTTCACATTCCTCATATGTATGTCATATTTTTCTGTTCTTACTACTTAAGCCATGCTTTTGACCTTTCTTTCTTTAGTAGGCCCTTCTTAATCAAACATCATCACCAATAGATTAAGAAATGTAATCACGGTGAAGTGATGTTTTACCTCTAGATCTGTCGGTAGCTAATTTTAATTTCATCACCTGCTGCACGGGCCAAGGCCAATTTGTCTTCATGTTGGAATGAAGACAGTCATAATTTTCAATCCCAGTTGACATACATTCTTTATTCTATTCAAAAGGCAGAATGTCCTGAGGGATTTTTCTAAAACTAAGTCCCCAAAACATTACTATTTTATAGAGTATCTTAAATTTAGGAAATTTTTTCCCTAACAATTTAGAAAACAGAATCAGATAAAATATGCAGAAAGAAACAAGGGTTTTTTTGATGGGGAATAAAAAGTCTTAGTTATATAATGACTAAAGTTATAAAAAAAAGTAGAAATTACTAGTGTTAAAAGTAAAAATACGAAATTACTATTTTCTATGTGTAATTACTATGTAAAGGACACTTCTGAAGTCAAGATAAATGGGAAGGAAGACTAAGTGAAGAGAAGAAATAGAAGGAAGAAATAGAAGAAGGAAGGAAGAGAGAAAATTTAAAAGATAAAGAGACTCACAGATACCAAGAAGGGAAAATAAATAACATACAATGTAAGAGCCTACGAGATTGAAAGAGAGATAGAAAAAGGCTTATAGATCAGGCAGAAACAAGTTCTCTAGTGTCCTTCTTCACTATTCTCTCAGGACCACCTTCTTTTTCTTCCATACCTACTGATGCCTCCCTTGATTAAGTCTTGACTTCCCAGCCCCTCTTTTGTGTAATGTTGTCATAGTGTTCTAGTGGAGTGCCTTATCTCCATTCCTATCCTGTTTAATGTACTCTGCACATCATTTCTGAGTTAACTTTCCTAACATGGTGTTATGTACAGTCTCTTGCACTGTTTTTCTTTTAATAAACTCCACTGACTTACTGGCATACTCTTCATTTAACTAAATATATTTGTAACCACTGTCTACAAAATCTAAGTACTATCTATCTTGTAACCTCATCTCCTGCAGGAACCCTAAATAATTCTTCCCCAGGTACGGCTTGATCTTTCCTGACTACATACCACTATTATGACGATTCTCTTAATTTGGAATTCATATCTCCTCCCTTATTTGTTCAAAGTTCTCTTCATTCTTTATAGTTCAATTCAAAATCTACTTTCTCCTCCGTCATTCCACCTAATGTTTTCTATTCCTTCTTAAATCACATAGTACTGCCTGAAATGGTGGTGGTGGTGGTGGTAGTGAAAGTTACTTGATGAATCTATTTAAAATTACAACTTCTCACCACTCCCCCACTCAATAACTCTCGATAACTCCACTCTGTCTTTCATTTCATAGCAGTTATCAAAAGTTATTATTATCACAATTACGTATCCTATTCACCTCTTTATCTTTAGGGCCAAGAATAGAATAATTCCTGGCCTATAGTAGGTGTTAAATACTGTTGAATAAATATATGAACATGCAGTGGGGGCAGAAAGGAAGAACCAGTGCCAGCCACTGCAAAAACATACTGAAATACAAGGACCAATGACACTATAAAGAAACTGCATCAACTCACGTGCAAAATAACCAGCTAGCATCATGATGACAGGATCAAATTCACATATAACAATATTAACCTTAAATGTAAATGGGCTAAATGCCCCAATTAAAAGACACAGACTGGTAAATTGGATAGAGTCAAGACCCATCAATGTGCTATATTCAAGACATCCTTGACGTGTGCCAGGACATACATAGGCTCAAAATAAAGGAATGGAAAAAATTTAGCAAGGAAATGAAAAGTAGAGAAAAGCAAGGATTGTAATCCTAGTCTCTGACAAAACAGACTTTAAACCAAAAAAGATTAAAAAAAAAACATAAAGGAGGGGATAACATAATGATAAAGGGGTCAATTCAACAAGGAGAACTAACTACCCTAAATGTATATGCATACAATACAGGAGCATCCAGATTCAAGAAGCAAGTTCTTAGAGAGCTGCAAAGAGATGTAGACTTCCACACAATAATAGTAAGAGACTTTAACACCCCATTCTCAACATTAGACAGATCATTGAGACAGAAAATTAACAAGTATATTCAGGACTTGAACTTGGCTCGGGATCAAGTGAATCTAATAGATATCTACAAGCCCCTCCAGCCTGAAACAACAGAATATACGTTCATCTCAGTGCCATGTGGCATTTACTCTAAAATCGATCACATGATTGGAAGTAAAGCACGCCTCAGCAAATGCAAAAGAACTGAAAATCATAACAGTCTCTCAGACCACAGTTCAATCAAATTAGAATTCAGGATTAAGAAACTCACTCAAAACCAACGACATGGAAGTTGAACAACCTGCTCCTGACTGACTCCTAGGTAAATAATAAAATTAAGGCAGAAACTAAACCGTTCTTGAAACCAATAAGAACAAAGAGACTTCATACCAGAATCTTTGGGATGCAGCTAAAGCAATGTTAAGAGGGAAATTTGTAGCACTAGACAGAACTCAAATTGACACCCTAACATCACAACTAAAAGAACTAGAGAAGTAAGGGCAAATAAATCCAAAAGCTAGCAGAAAACAAGAAATAGCTAACATGGGAAAAGAACTGAAGAAGAGAGAGACACAAAAAAATGCTTCACCAAATCAATAAATCCAGGAGTTGTTTCTTTTTTGAAGACATTAATAAAATAGATAGACTGGTAGCTAGACTAATAAAGAAGAAAAAAAGAGAAGAATCAAATAGACACAATATAAATGATAAAGGGCATATCACCACTGACCCCACAGAAATACAAACTACCATTAGAGAATACTATAAACATTTCTATGCAAATAAACTAGAAAATCTAGAAGAAATGAATAAATTCCTGGACACATATACCCTTCCAAGACTAAACCAGGAAGAAGTCAAATCCTTGAATAGACCAATAACAAGTTCTAAAATTGAAGCAGTAATAAATAGCCTAACAACCAAAAAAAGCCCAGCACCAGATGGACTCACAGTCAAATTCCACCAGAGGTACAAAAAGGAGCTGGTACCACTCCTTCTGGAACTATTTCAAACAATTCAAAAGGAGGGACTTCTCCCTAACTAATTTTATGAGCCCAGCATCATCCTGATACTAAAACCTGACAGAGACAGAACAAAATAAGAAAACTTCTGGCCAATATCTCTGATGAACATCAATGTGAAAATCCTCAATAAAATACTGGCAAACCAAATCCAGCAGCACATCAAAAAGCTTATCTGCCATGATCAAGTCAGCTTCATCCCTGGGAAGAAGACTGGTTCAACATAAACCAATCAATAAATGCAATTCATCACATAAACAGAACCAATAACAAAAACCACATGATTATCTCAATAGATGCAGAAAAGGCCTTCAATAAATTTCAACATCCCTTTATACTAAAAACTTTCAATAAACTAGATATTGATGGAATGTATCTCAAAATAATAAGAGCTATTTGTGACAAACCCACAGCCAATATCATACTGAATGAGCAAAAGCTGGAAGCATTCCCTCTGAAAACTGTCACAAGACAAGGAAACCCTCTTTCACCACTCCTATTCAACATCGTATTGGAAGTTCTGGCCAGGGCAATCAGGCAAGAGAAAGAAATAAAGCGTATTTGAATAAAAAGAGAGGAAATCAAATTGTCTTTGTTTGCAGATGACATTGTATATTTAGAAAACCCCATTGTCTCAGCCCAAAATTTCCTTAAGCTGATAAATTCAGCAAAGTCTCAGGATACAAAATCAATGTGCAAAAATCACAAACATTCCTATACACCAACAACAGACAAGCAGAGAACCAAATCATGAATGAACCTCCATTCATAATTGCTACAAAGACAATAAAATACCTAGGAATACAGCTAACAAGGGATGTGAAGGACTTCTTCAAAGAGAACTACAAACCACTTCTCAAGGAATTAGAAGAGGACACAAACAAATGGAAAAACATTTCATCCTTGTGGACATGAAGAATGAATATTGTGAAAATAGCCATGCTTCCCAAAGTAATTTACAGATTTGATGCTATTCCCATCAAACTACCATTGACATTCTTCACAGAATTTTTTAAAAAAGCTACTTTAAAACTCATATGGAACCAAGAAGGAACCTGTATAGCCAAGACAATCCTAAGCAAAAAGAACATAGCTGGAAGCATAAAGACACCTGACTTCAAACTATAATACAAGGCTACAGTAACCAAAACAGCATGGTACTGGTACCAAAGCAGACACATAGACCAATAGATCAGAAATAAGACAGCACATCTACAACCATCTGAATTTCAACAAACCTGACAAAAACAAGCAATGGGGAAATGATTCCCTATTTAATAAATGGTGCTGGGAAAATGGGCTAGCCATATGCAGCAAACTGAAACTGGACCCGTTCCTAACACCTTATACAAAAGTTAACTCAAGATGTATTAAAGACTTAAATGTAAAACCCAAAACCATAAAAATCCTAGAAGAAAATCTAGGCAATACCATTCAGGAAATAGGCAAGGGCAAAAATTTTATGATGAAATTGTCAAAAGTAATTGCAGCAAAAGCTAAAATTGACAAATGGAATCTAATTAACTAAACAGCTTCTGCACACCAAAAGAAACTATCATCAGAGTGAACAGGCAACCTGAAGAATTGGAGAAAATTTTTGCAATCTACCCATCTGATAAAGGTCTAATATCCAGAATTTACAAGGAACTTAAACAAATTTACAATAATAAAATAAATAACCCCACCAAAAAGTGGACAAAGGATATGAACAGACACTTCTCAGAAGATATTTACACAGCCAACAAACTTATGAAGAAAAGCTCAACATCACTGATCGTTAGAGAAACACAAATTAAAACCACAATGAACTACCATCTCACACCAGTCAGAAGGGCAATTATCAAAAAGTCAAGAAACAATAGATGCTGGTGAGGCCGTGGAGAAATAGGAACACTTTTACACTGTTGGAGGGAATGTAAATTAGTTCAACCATTGTGGAAGACAGTGTGGCAATTCCTCAAGGATCTAGAACCAGAAATACCATTTAACCCAGCAATCTCATTACTGGGTATATACCCAAAGGAATATAAATTATTCTATTATAAAGATATACACACACATATGTTTATTGCAGCACTATTCCCAAGAGCAAAGACTTGGAATCAATCCAAATGCCCACCAATGATAGAACAGATAAAATGTAGTACATATATACCATGGAATACTATGCAGCCATAAAAAGGAATGGGATCACGTCCTTTGCAGGGACATGGACAAAGCTGGAAGCCATCATCCTCAACACACTAACAGAAACAGAAAACCAAACACCGCATGTTCTCAATAATAAGTGGGAGTAGAACAGTGAGAACACATGGACACAGGGAGGCAACAACACACACCAGGGCCTATCGGGCGGGGGGGAGGGTGGGAGAGCATCAGGACAAATGGCTAATGCATGCAGGGCTTAATACCTAGGTGATGAGTGGTTAGATGCAGCAAATCACCATGGCACACGTTTACCTATGTAACAAACCTGTACGTCTGCACATGTATCCTGGAACCTAAAATAAAATAAAATTTAAAATATATGTATAAACATACCATAAAACTACCATGACACTGAACATCCTAGAGGGTTTGTGCATGAAAGTTTTTGCTTTCTTGCTACTTTTTATGCTCCCAGTTAACACACATCTTGTAGGAAGTACACATTTTGGTATTTCTCACATCCCATAGTTTATTTCATTTGCCATAGAATATTATTCCAGGATATTGTGTTCACAGAATAGATGAATAAGCAGAGATAATAAATGATGTAATTTAGTTGGTTGTAAATATTATTTTAAGTCAAAATTTTCTGACACATTTGCTTATTAGATGATAAAAAAATTTTTGGTCAACACGTATTTCTCATCAAATATTTCCAAAGCGGGAAACATCCAAGCCTCATACTTTGACAACTTGCTCTTCTGTCTCAATGTAGTCTACCTCTTCCACTTTTTTTTTGCTTTAAATATTAACTGTATACCACTGACTTTCACTTTGTATATCTGCAGCTTTTACTTCCATTTTAAATTCAACCAAATCTCATAATGCCATATTTTGTTTTAATTCAAACTCATAACCCTTTAATCAAAATCAGTTGCCATCTGTTTTATCAATACCACCGCAATTCTCACATTCTGTTTATATCCCATTCATTTTCTTTACTTTCTGATGCTCTTCCAGTGATTAATTCACAGCTCTGAATAAATATAGCATTTTGTTAAATCTAAGGCTGTTCAGTTTCAATATACTAAAGAAAATAAAGAAATGTTAAAAACCAAAAAAAGCAAAACACACATAATAAAGCCTAGAGAAGTGAATCCCAAAAGCAATCTGCTAGCATACTGATAAGAGAGTGCTGGGAAGGGAAGAACGTGGTCCCTTTAAATGATACAAAAGGGGAGAAGAGAAGTGCTGGGGAGAAGAGAAGTGCTGGGTAGAGGAAGGCGTGGTGCCTGACTAGGGCTCCACCCCCATGGACCTAGGTGAGGACAGGCACTCCTGCTTTCTCGCCCAAATGTTGCATTTGAAAAGACCACCCTGACCCACCATGCCCCCATCCTTGGCCTATAAAAACCCGAGGTCCCAGCAGGCAGACACACAGGTGTCCAGATGTCCAGAGGAGCACGTTGGCGGAAGAAGATGCAAGCGGCTGGTCCTCGAGAGGATGTCGAGAGGAGAACGCAGGCAGAAGAGCGCATGGATAGGCACCAGCATGCCGGCAGGCCATCAACTGGTGGGAGGAGGTGAAGTTTGGCCCTGGCAGAGGAGAGCAAGGCCCAAGTGGCCGAACTTCAGGGGAAGACCATCTCCCTTCTGGCTCCCCCATCAGCTGAGAGCTACTTCTACTCAATAAAGTTTTACACTAATTCTCCAAGCCCACGTGTGTTCTAATTTTTCCGGTACACCAAGGCAAGAAACCCTGAGATACAGAAAGCCCTCTGTCCTTGCGACAAGGTAGAAGGTCTAATTGAGCTAACACAAGCCACCTATAGACAGCAAACTAAGAGCATCCTGTAACACACGCCCACTGGCGCTTCAGAAGCTGCAAACATTCACCCCTAGACACGGTCGGAGTTCTACAACCTGCCTGTCTGTAAGCTTCCCTGGATGTTTGAGCAGTGGGGCCCTGAAAAAGCGAGCCACATCCCCATCGCATGCCCTGCGAGGGGGACAAGCGAACTTTTCCCATTTCAATACCACTAGAGAGGTTCACAGACAATTTGAGCCCTGTTTTCTCATAACAGAAAAGCAAGGACAGTCAGAACTGTGCGAAGTGTGGATAAAGAAACAGAAAAGGGAGCCAATAGTCATTGGCATTATACACCTGAGAAAGCAGCAACAGTTACCATACTGAGCATAGCCGGAGGAGTTCACCACAGTTAGAGGAATGAAGGCAGAAATGGTAGGTACTCCTGTGGATTTGGAAGCTAAAAACTGATGAGGTTTTAAATCAAAGGCTTGTTTTTCTTTGTATTATAAGAAAATAATTTGCTTATAATCTTTTTTTACCTGTCATACACTATTATTTGTTTATTGTTATAGATGGCAAATAAAAATTATATTTATCAAGTACAACATGACGCCCTGAAATACGTATACCTTGTGAAATAGCTAAACCAAGCTAATCAACATATGCAATACCTCACATACTTTTTTGTGGTGAGAAGACTCATCTATTCTTTTAGCAGTTTTCAAGAATACAAAACGTTATTAACTACAGTCACCACGTTGTACAATAGATCTCTTGAACTTATTTCTCCCATAAGTTGTATTGTATCCATTTACCAACATCTCCCCACCACATCCCCTCCCAGCCCTTAGTACCCACAATTCTACTCTCTATTTCTACGACTTCAACTTTTAAAAATTCTGCATATATGTGAGGTCATGTAGCATTTGTCTTTCTGTTCCTAGCTTATTTCACTTAAAATAATGTTCTCCAGGTTCATCCATGTTGTCACAAATGACAGAATTTGCTTTTTTAAAGATTGAATGGTATTCTATTGTGCACATATGCCATATTTTATTTATCCATTCATCCATTGATGAACACTTAGGTTGATTCCATGCCTTGGCTATTATGAATGGTGCTGCAATAGACATTGGAGTGCAGATATTTATTTGATACGTTGATTTCATTTCCTTGGATATATACTAAGTAATGGGATTCCTTGATCATATGGTGGTTTTATTTTTAATTTTTTGAAGAACTTTCATACTACTTTTCTATAATGGCTATACTTACTCACATTCCCACCAACAGTGTGGAAGAGTTCCGTTTTCTTGACATCCTCACCAGCATGTGTTATCTTTTGTTTTTTAATATTAATTATTCTAACAGATATAAGATTATATCTCATTGTGGTTTTCATTTGCATTTCTCAGCTATTAATTTAGTATTTTTTCATGTACCTGTTGGCCATTTGCATGTCTTCTTTTGAAGGTCATTTGATCATTTTTTAACTAGGTTATTTGTTTTCTTTAATTGGGTTATTTGTAATGTATATTTTGAATAGTAACCTCTTAACAGATGTGTGCTTGGCCGAATACAAAGGTTGTCTCTTCACTCTGTTCATTGTTCACTTGACTGTGTTAAAGCATTTTTGTTTGATATAGTCAAATTGTCTCTTTTGGTTTTATTGCCAGTATTTTCAAGGTCATATCCAAAAAGTCTTTCCCAATATTTACCCAATATTTTCTTCTAGTATTTTTACAATTTCGGGTTACACATTTAATCCAAACGTCTTTAATCCATTTTCAGGTTTTTTTTTAATATACTGTGAGATAAGGGTCCAATTTCATTCTACTGGCATGCGAATACCCAATTGTTCCAACATTAGTTGTTGAAGGAACTGTCTTTTCTCCATAGTGTGTTATTGGCACTTTTGTCAAAAATCAATGGACTGTAAATGCATATATTTATTTATCATATCTTTATTTTTTTCCATCAGTCTGTTTTTATGCCTGCACCATGCTGTCTTAATCACTCTAGCTTTGGAGTATATTTTCAAATCAGGTAGTATATTACTTGCAGCTCTGTTCATTTTTTGCAAGATTGCTTTGACTACTTGGGTTATTTTTTAGTTTCATAGAATTATAGGATTTTTTCCTATTTCTGTGAAACATGCCATCGATATTTTGATGAGCTTATGCTGACTCTGTAGATTACTTTGAATAGCATGAAAATTTTGATGATATTAATCCTTCAAAGTCATAGGATATATTTATAGGATTTTTTCCAATTATTTGTGTCTTTTTCAAGTACTTTAATCAATGCCGTATAGCTCTTTTTGGATACAGATCTTTAACCTCCTTGGCTATGTTAATTCCTAAGTATGTTATTTTTCTTTTTTTTGTAGCTATTGTAAGTGGGGTTGCTTTCTTGATTTCTTTTTTGGATAGTTGTTAGTGTATGGAAATAATTTTTATATGTTGATTTGTATCCTGCCAGTTTATTGAATTCATTTATTATTTCTAACAGTTTTTGGATAAATTCTTTATAGTTTTATGTATGATAATATATCTTATGCAATCAGGGACAATTTTAACTTTCTCAGGGGGAAAGACAGAATGAGTGTACTTACACCACCATAATGGGAACAAGAATGTGTATTTTGAAATTTGATTAACCTTAAGTGAAACAAAACAGTCAGTGTTTATTTCTTCCAGATGTAGTTTTCCATCCCATTTTTAACACTTCCAGTATTGGAAGAGCTTGAATTGTAAATGGATGTGGAAATAGCTATAGGTTGATGGAAGAACCATCATACTCGTAATCAGAAGACGTGCGTTTGCAGTTGGACACTGCTGATACATAACAGTGTAATCTTAGTCAAGATAGTTATGGTTTCTTTAATCTGAATTTTCTTTTCTATAAAATAAAAATAATTTTTAAAAACAAAAATACAAAAGTGTTTTTTGAAGTAACTATCGAAAACAATACATTGTTACTAGGGTGACTGAATGATAAGCGCTAACATCTCTTCCATGCTTATATGTGATATTATTTAATGTAGTTAATATATGTTAACCCATTTAACATGCCACATGCGAGAGATATTATTACCATCTTTTTTACAATTGAGCCACCAAATTAACTAGCTTTCCTTAAGTCACATACCTAATAATTAGTGGTTCATTGTTCCAACTCATACCATCTGATTCTAAAAGATGTATTGTTAACTGGTGTATATGCCATATTGAAAATTGGCAACAAGGTTTATTGCTTTCACAGAACATTTTTTTAAAATGCAGGATTGATTTGTTTATTGGGAGTATTTTATTAGATTATTCTAACCCACTTAAACATAAAACAAAGAAGAATTTGAAATTTTGGAGTTTGAATTCTGTCTCCCAATATAGAATATTGGTAACTAGAATAACTTTGGAGGCCTCCACAGTATTTGTTTTCTTCTAAGACTACAAGTTACAGCAATTGTTAGTTTGTACTAAAGATGTGTGTTCACTGAGGGCCATACTAGCAAAGAGTCCATACAGTTTACAGAGAGTTAACAGCAGCTTCTTAACACCATCATTTTTCAGTTTTCATACAACTAAAAATGGTCTCTTGAAAACTGGCTCTTATCAAGAAAGTTTTTGTTCTACTAGCAGGTCACTTGGGGGCTCATTAGAAAGCTTACCGATAATTGTATTATTAAGATGTTATAAATGTTTTCACAAAGTCAGTAAGTACATAATTGCTTAGGTGCCTCAAAACTGTTTTCTTTGAAGAGCAACATGATCCATCAGGGCATATGTATTAAATACTTCCAAAGTGTCTCCAGAGGTGCCAGCTTTGTTAGGTAGTCCCTGGCGCCTTTCTCTCAGTTGTGCATCATGGTTTTAACAATTACTTCTGTAAAAGGCCTCTTGGGGTAAGCCACTTAACAAACAGCATTGAGAGAAACTTTGTTCAAAGTCTATCCTTCAAAGTTGACCTCCTTAGGGAAAGAAATGGGTGACTGCAAGCAAAGCACCACACTCAACTGTAAAGTAGAAAGGGTCATTACTATTAAAAAAGGAAGACATTTCAGAAAACCTCAAGGGTGTTTACTTTTTCTCTGAAAGCCCCTTACTGCAGAATTAATGAGAACTGGGTTCTTGTTAATACAAATATATATACATAGAGAGAGGGTAGAGGGAGAGAGCTAGGGAGAGAGTTGATATTAGCAAAGTTCCAGTTCTCATTCACCCTGGGGACTATGTATGTACAGTATATATTCACATAGCCACCCATTCACTTAGTCTCTTGTTTTATTTAATTCGTTATTTTGATATACTGGATCACTATCATAGTAGTCTACCATATTGAAAGTTCTATTTAAATTACATATTAAAATAATAATACAAGTAACATACAACTGTAAAGAATGTGCCTCATCTTGTAAAATGGAAGCTTTTTTCCACTTGATATTTATGTTGTAGCATTTAAAATTAATTTTGTTCAGTTTCATAATATAAGATCATGCTTTTCTACAATTTATTGCTATTTGTGAATTATGGTATAAATTTATCATCTATGAATTCAATTTACTGTTGTATATATAGCCTTATGTTTGATCTTTGTTACTATATCATTCATAGATTCTTTTCATGTAGCTTTGAAAAACTAGATGCATATTATAAACTTATGTATACTTGTATATGTACTTATAAAGCTATGTACAAATTACTAGCATATATACATGTAATAAAATTGTGTACTGGAATATTTCATTAGGTTATTTCAGCCACAAAACATGTATCATCATGCTAAAGAGCCTATAGGAAGTGAGATTCTGTGCTAGGGAAGAATTTTTTTAGACAAGAACAGGATACTTATAATAGTTCTTTGAGAAATCATATTCTTCCTCTATAGCTGAATCTTTCCATTCAAAACTTATATTTAAAATTTCCTGCTCTAGAAATTTCCTAGAATTCATCTAGGATTGCATTTGGCACTAATATTGTTAGGCTTTGTGTCCCCACTCAAATCCACATTGAATTGTAATCCCCAGGTGTTGTGGAAGACACCTGGTGGGAAGTGATTGGATTATGGGGGTGGTTTACCCATTCTGTTCTCATGACAGGGTGTGGATTCTCACAAGATCTGATGCTTTTATAACTGGTAGTTTTTTCTGTACTTGCACAAGCTCTCTTGCCTGCCACTCTGTAAGATGTGTCTTTGCTTTTCCTTCACCTTCTGCCATGATTGTAATTTTCCTGAGGCCTCTCCAGCAATGCAGAACTGTGCATTCATTAGACCTCTTTTCTTTATAAATTATCCAGTCTGGGGTATTTTTCTTCATAGCAGTGTGAGAATGGACTAATACAGGTACAGTCAAATTAGTGACTGTTATTCTCTCCCTCCAAGTCCTCTGTTTTTTCTTTTTTTTTTTTT
>NW_012099655.1:125258-135205 GCF_000951045.1 Mandrillus leucophaeus
GTGAAGAAAGTCATTGGTAGCTTGATGGGGATGGCATTGAATCTATAAATTACCTTGGGCGGTTTTTCATTGTTATAAGCAGCATTAGTCAATGTTTTCTGTAATCATTATCACATTCACCAAAACAGGTTAAATAGCTCTATTAATATTTTTTTTGAGTTATGAATAAAATAACAACAAAGTGATAGCATAATCATCTTTATCAACATTGCATTTTCTGCAGTTGATTTTTTCCTTAAAATAAAATTAAAGAATATAAGATTATTCAGTTTATTTCTAAAACTGTATGCATTTAAATATTGATAAATTCCTTTCTAAAATTATTGTAAAATATTATATTGCTTCCAGTATTGTTATCATTTGTTATTTTTTATACTTAATAATAGAAGGCATACTGTATCATATATAAGTACATAACAATTACAGTCAATTTCCTTGGGTTTAATTCTAGTGCTACCATTTATCCTTTGTTAGGTAACTTTAGTCGCTTAATTGTTCTGCCTCTGTAAAATGAGCATATTGAAAAAATAATTCTGTAAAGTGCTTCACAAAGTGACTCAAAAATAGACACTTAATGATGCTACATATTATGTCCATTAATGTTTTATTTAAAATTTTATTACAAAGAAATCATAGACAACACAAACAAATGGAAACACATCCTATGCCCATGGATGGGTAGAATCAATATTTTGAAAATGACAATACTGCCAAAAGCAATCTACAAATTCAATGCAATTCCCATCAAAATACCCCCACCGTTCTTCACAGAATTAGAAAAACAATTCTAAAACTGATATGGTACCAAAAAAGAGTCTGCATAGTCAAAAGCAAGGCCAAGCAAACAGAACAAATTTGGAAACATCACATTACCCAAACTTCAAGCTGTTTTGGTGACTATGGCCTTCATACTGTAAGGCCATAGTCACCAAAACAGCACAGTGCTGGTATAAAAATAGGCACATAGACTAATGGAACAGAATAGAGAACTCCAAAATAAAACCAAATGCTTACAGCCAACTGATCTTCGACAAAGCAAAGAAAAACATGAAGTGGGGAAAGGACATCCTGCTCAACAAATGGTGCTGGGATAATTGGCAGGCCACATGTAGGAGAATGAAACTGGACCCTCATCTCTCACCTTATACAAAAATCAACTGAAAATGAGTCAAATACTTAAATCTAAGACCTGAAACCATAAAAACTCTAGAACATGACATCAGAAAAACCTTTCTAGATATTGGCTTAGGCAAAGATTTCATGACCAAGAATCCAAAAGCAAATGCAACAAAAACAAGGATAAATAGGACTAAAAAGCTTCTGCACAGCAAACGAAATAATCAGCAGAGTTAACAGACAACCTACAGAGTGGGAGAAAATATTCACATTCTATACATCTGACAAGGGACTAATATCCAGAATCTACAAAGAACCCAAACAAATCAGCAAGAAGGAAACAAAGAATCCTATCAAAAAGCGGGCTAAGGACATGAATAGACAATTCTCAAAAGAAGATATGCTAATGGCCGACAAGCATATGGAAAAATGCTCAACATCCCTAATGATCAGGGAAATGTAAATCAAAACCACAGTGTGATATGATGCTACTCCTGCAAGAATGGCCATAATAAAAAATTCAAAAAATAATAGATGTTGGCATGGATGTGGTGAAAAGGGAACACTTTTACACTGTTGGTGAGAATGTAAACTTTGTACAACCCTTATGGAAAGCAATGTGGAAATTCCTTAACGAACTAAAAGTAGATCTACCAGTTGATCCAGCAATCCCACTACTAGGTATCTTCCCAGAGGAAAAGAAGTCTTTATCTGAAAAAGATTCCTTGCACACACATGTTTATAGCAGCACAATTTGCAACTGCAAAAATATATAACCAGTCCAAATGCCCATCAATCAATGAGTGGATAAAGAACATGTGGGAGATGTATACATATACACCATGAAGTACTTTTCAGCCATTAAAAGGAGCAAAATAATGGCATTCACAGCAACCTAGATGGAATTGGAGACCATTATTCTAAGTGCAGTAACTCAGGAATGGAAAACCAAACATCGCATGTTCTCATTCATAAGTGGGAGCTAAGCTATGAAGATGCAAAGGCCTAAGAATGACACAATGGATTTTGAGAACTCAGGGGAAAGGGTGGGATCAGGGTGGGGGACAAAAGACTACACATTGGGTACAGTGTACACTGCTTGGGTGATGAGTGCACCAAAATCTCAGAAATCACCACTAAAGACCTTATTCATATAGCCAAACACTATCTGTTTCCCAAAAACCTATTGAAACAAAAAATAAATTTAAAAATTATTTAATAGCAGAGGATTTAATATATTTAAGTAGAACATCAACTAATAAATGTGGAAGAGATGGTAGACTTATAAAGTCACAATTTTGCAACAAATATAATAAAAATTGATTTAAGCAAAAATTTTCAGTGAATACTTAAATGAGTAGGTCAAAGTTTGGGGAATAAAGAATATTTATGTATCGTCAAAGTACCTCTCCACAAATTACTTATAAATTACCAAGGGGAAAAATAGTAAATTTATAGTGGAGAAACTTGGCAGAGCCATCTTAGTCAACTGATTATAGCTAATATCACCAGTAATGGTACAGATAAACATCATGTGCCTTCCGATGTAATGTGCTGAGAAGACGATCTCATGTCTGTTTTCCTACATGACATTTGTGACCTGAATCTAATCAGAGGAAATATCAGACAGACCCAAGCTGAGTGACATTCTACAAAATAACATGTACTCCAAGCTGCCAATGTTATAAGAGAAATGACTGAGGAGTTAATCCGGATTAAAAGACCCTCAAGGGACATGACCGCTAAGTGAAATGTTTATTCCTGAGTTGAATTTTAGACTAGGAAATAAAATCAATATAGGACGTTATTTGGATAATGGATTAAATTTGAATATTGACTCTGGATGACATAATACTATTGTATAAATGGTATTTTTTTATATTGATCATTTTACTAGTTATGCAGGAGAATGTCTCTTCTTAGGAAATACACATTGTTCAAAAGGTTAAAAAAGTTTATTAAAAGAGTAAATAATAAAGCAACTAGGGCAAAAATGTTAATAATTTGTGAATCTGGGTAAAGGATATATGACTATGATTTGTTCTAGTCTGATAGTCTCTAGGTAAACTTGAAATTGTGTCGAAATAAAATGTTTAAAATAAATAAATAAATAAATAAAATTTTATTACACAAAATTGTCCAGGAAATAGGAAAGAAGAAACACTTCCAACTTGTCTTATGAGGCCAGTATCAACTTGATAACAAAATTAAGTGAAGACATTATACACACACATGCACAGACATACACACAGATGAAAAATAACTTTAACCATTCCAATAGATCCAGCAAAACATTTGAAAAAATTTAACATCTACTAAAGATAAAATCACTGAATTACTAAGCATACTCAGATGAAAAGGGAATGTCTGATATGATGAAAAGACTCTACATAAAAGCTACAGTACATATCATATTTGATGAAATACTTTAAATTTCCACTATAGGTTAAGAAATAAGACAACAAAGACTACTGTCAGTATTTCTGCTCAGTAGCCCAATAGAGTCAGGAAAATGACAAAGAAGGTATAAAATTTGAAAACAGATGATGTTTTGGGTACATAATAATTTGGAAAGGAAATATACCTAAACTATTGGAATTAAATAGTAAACTAAATAAAATACAAAGGCCATAAAATTTTAGTAGCATTGAAAGGCTCCCAATATTTAGGAACAAATTTAATTAAATATTGGCAAAATCTCTACATTGAAAACTACAAATGATTGCTAAAAAAATTTTAAATAGACGAATAAATCAAGGAATCTTACATTTTTATCAATTGGAAGTTTCAATATTGCTAAGAAGTCAGTTCTTCCCAAATTTATCTTTAAATTCATTGTGAGGCTCATTAAAATGCAAGCAGGTTTTGGCTTTATGGAAATTCATGAAATGATTCTATTAATATCTAAATGCAGGCAACCAAAAGCCACAATGACATGAAGAAAAATCAAGTTGGAGAATTCACACCACTGGATATCAAAACTTACAAAGCTATAATAACTAATTAGAACTGTGGCATAGAATCAAGTATCAAGAATCACATCACATATAAACATTGCCAAATTTATGACAAATATGCTAAACTGATTTTAATAATTGTAGCCATAAGCACTTATATTAAAAAAGAAAAAAATTAAATATTAACTAGTTAAGTCTCTAATGTGAAAAATTACAAATACAAATGGAAAAATTTCAAAATAAGTGGAAGAAGTGATACGGTGTTACAATAAGAGCAAGAGTTATTGAAATTAAGAACAATAGAGGGAAAGATATTAAAATGTCAAATTTCTG
The DNA here is from genome assembly GCF_000951045.1 of Mandrillus leucophaeus. Taxonomy (NCBI): domain Eukaryota; kingdom Metazoa; phylum Chordata; class Mammalia; order Primates; family Cercopithecidae; genus Mandrillus; species Mandrillus leucophaeus. The sequence goes on from NW_012099655.1 coordinate 129,665, forward strand.
GCAAAATCTTTTAAGAATAAAGCTGATAATGCACAAATTAATAATAATAGGGATTGAAAGGAACCGTAACTTCAGGTAACCACAGAAATAAGATAAAGGAATAAATTATGAAACGTTATGCCAATAGGTTTGAAAAAATAGTGAATATAATTTAGTAATGGTGAAGAACAATTTAAAAAACTATACTGGCTTCCTTGCTGTTAATTACACATCCCAAGAATGCTCCCATCTCTGGACTTTGCATTGGTTTCTCTGCTTGGAATGTTTTTCCTCAGATACTCAATTAGCTAACTGTGTTTAAGCTTTATTTTTACATATGGTGCTATTAGTGAAAACTTTACAATATAAAATAATTTGTTTCCCGCACTATGTCACTTGCCTTGCTTTCTTTACCTCTGTAATGTGTGTTGCCATCTAACCCGTTTCATGTTTACATGTTTATTTGTTAGTGGTTTCTCTACCACTATAGATTGTACTTCATGAATATGAAAACTTTGTCTAATTCATCACTTCTGGATTTTCAGTTGGAGTTCCAATAAATTCACTTGAATAAATGATGTATAAAGAATTAAAACTGCATGATGGTCTTAATAGATACAGGAAAAAGAAACATTGCATACAAGTCAGTATATATTTATGATGAAAAGTTTAGCAGACTTGAAATAAGAAGGGACTTCGTCAATTTAATAAAGGCTCCTGGGGTAGATCAGCACTTTAATGGGCTCAACGAACTATGCCCCCAGTACTCACATTTGTTTCACAATGACATACTCCACAGCTGGCCATGTGATAAGTTTGACCAATGTGACAGATCTAAGTAGAGGCTTGCACATGTCACTTATATTCTTGAAACACCTGTTCTTCAGATTATCCTTGGAACTTAGCCATCATTTTTTGAGGAGCCCAACCTAGCCATGTAGAAAGATCATATGGAGAGCCATATGGAGGACCAGCCAACATCTCTAGCTGGACTTGGCAAAACCTAATACGAATTTTATTGGAACAGTGGCAAGCTGTCTTTACCAAGCTCTGCTAAAGTAAGTAAGTTAAATAGTTGTTGTTTGAAGTCACTGTTTTGGGATGTCTCCTTATGTAAAACTAGATAAGTGGAACAGTTGTCCACCTAAAACCTAGGTCAAAACATGTACTCAGTGAGAACAAGACGTGACTGCCACTTGTTATCACTTTAATTCCACACTGTTTTGAATCTTGTAGCTGGTGCATTAAGATAAAGAAAATTTATAGGAACTAGAATGGAAATTTAAAAACTTTCCTTAATTATAGGAGCTATATTTCCCTACTTAAAAAATCCCTAAAAATCTGCAGATAAAACATTAGAAAAATGAGATAATTTAGCAAATCCCTTGGCCCAGGTATCAAATTTATGTCTATCTATCAGCAACAAAGAGTAAAATGTAGTTTGGAAAATATAATTTTGATGACTACCAAAGTAATAATGTCCAGATGTAAATCTAATAGAACATGGAAAGGCTTTACACAGAATATTATAAAACTTTACTGAAATACATTAGAGAAGATCTAAGTAAACATGGATATTTACCTTGATAATGGTTGAGGAGTTATCTTTTTTTTTTTTTTTTTTTTTTTTTTTTTTGCTCTGTCACCCAGGCTGGAGTGCAGTGGCCGGATCTCAGCTCACTGCAAGCTTCGCCTCCCGGGTTTACGCCATTCTCCTGCCTCAGCCTCCCGAGTAGCTGGGACTACAGGCGCCCGCCACCTCGCCCGGCTAGTTTTTTGTATTTTTTAGTAGAGACGGGGTTTCACTGTGTTAGCCAGGATGGTCTTGATCTCCTGACCTCGTGCTCCGCCCGTCTCGGGAGGAGTTATCTTTAGTAGCTTTATTTTTTTGCTGACATACAGAGTCAATGAAATTTTAATTAAAAGATATTTTACTTTATAAAAAATTTATTGCACCGATTCTCACATTTATGCAAAGGAGGAAGAGCGCAAGATAACAACAACAACAACAAAAAGCAGAAAAACAGGAACAAAATTCAGAGATTTGTTCTAATAGCAATATTTACAATGTATAGGAAATAAGACAGTATAATGTCTTATAACAGACAGGTAGATGAGTGGACAAAAAGAGAGGGCACCGAAGAGATCTGCATACACACAATGTATACACACATTGCAAGTCAGTAAATGGCACTGGGGCAATTGGTTTTCCATATTAAGAAAAGAAAAATAAATACATTGAAATATTTCTCACTATAAGTATATCTAAAAATGAGTTTCAGGTGGATTAAAGATTGAAATATTAAAGTTAAAACTTTAAAACTTTTTAAAGTACCTATAAAGTCATTATCTTTATGTCCTTGGGAATGGAAAACATTCCTTAACAGAAGAACTACAAAAGACTTTAGCATAAAGAGAAGACTTATTTTAATAATTCCACAATATAAAATTAGAGCATCTTTACATCAAAGGAAACCACAGAATAAATGAAAATTCAGGCTACAGAAGGGAAAGAGATATCTGCCACTTCTATTAAGTGGCACAATTTAGTATTCTAAAGAGACACATAATTCCCTTAAAAATAAGAAAAAGAAAATGACCAAAATGAAAATGAGCAAAAGTCTGCAAAGAAATCCAAATGCCTAGTAAACACATAAACAAAAATGTCTAATAAAATAGAAAAAGCAAATTAAAAGTAGAGTGTGCTATATCTGTCAGTATCCTTCGAGTAGTACCTCGTTGGGTAAGTATGTAAAGCTCTGAGAGCTCGTATACAAGGTTGGTAAGAGTGTAAATTGCTAAAACTACTTTGAAGAATAATTTCACATCATATTGGAAAGTTTTAGATGTCAAAGGGAAAAATATAATTTTTTCAGAAATTTATAGTAGATATCTTTTAGAAACAGGGAAGTAGGAAAAGGAGCCTAGAGCTGTCCATAAAGGGAAATAAAATACGCTCATAAAGAATTAAAAGTTAAAAGTTATTGCCTTTAAAAGTTATTGGACTCAAATCTTACAAACTATTAATGGTTATTGTTTCAACCATTATTATGAAATATGAATTTCAGTTGCACTGTTTTTTGTAATCTTCCTTCTGAGGGTAAAAATCGAACAGAAAGATTTACAAAAGTAGGGATTCTGTTTATAATGCTATGACTTTTGGTCTCAAGTCGTGTCATGCTTCTTTATGGAAAGGCTGGAATTCCTTCCCTTTCCTTTCTTAGTCTTTCATTTTCTTTTCTTTCATTTATTTATTTCTTTCCTTTTCTTTCTTTTCTTTCCATCCCATTCCTTTCCTTCTCTTTTCCTATCTCTCTCTGTAAACACATAAGAATACATGCATATTCACTGCACCACTCTGGTAGTGTTTTACTAATATATTCCTGTCCATTTATAAATCAAAATAGAAAGCTGCTATAATTCAACACCATGGACAGCTTTGAAAGATATGGATCATAGGACAATTTTAACTCATGTGTTGATGTGATAATATATCTCATAGAATGTCAACTCAAGAAAGATAGAAGACAAGGCATAATGTGTGTATGTGCATATTTGTGTCCAAGTTAGTATCGAAAAGTTAAATTAAAAATGAACAAAGGGAAAAAGTGCATGAGGTGCAGGGAGTCTAGGAGAAGCCAGGAATAAGCTTCTAGGTGTTCTCTTCCAGTGAGTTACATTGATGTGCTTAATGTGCCATCAATGGTATGATAACACATGCGAATAATGTCAACCAGGAAGTTCACTCAAGTTTGATGTAGAGGGTTTTTATGGGGGATCAGTCAGGTACGCATATGGCACCTGTGTGACTGACCTCAGCTACTCAGACCCAGCCCACCAGAGCACAATAGGCACCATAAATCACCCTGTTAGCATAATCTATCTGATCAAATTTATATTCTGTGACCCAAGAAAACAAATTATTTAAAAAAACACAAACATTTTATTAGGCAGGATATTCCAAGAACTTAGAGCTCCTCTCCCAGGAGCCTGCCAAGAGCCAGTCCCGAATATAGGCCTTTCTTAGGAGGATACAGGGTTCTGCAATACAGATGTGAAAAGTTAACCCTTTTCTGCATAATGGTTGACCGATATTTTGATATATCAGATGCATTAGGTGTTTTACAACTGAAAAAAAAAGAAGAAAAACTATATTCATAAAATAATATCGAATTTTTCCTTAAAATACCATAGTGGTAAAGAATGAAAACTTTGGGGCCAAACTGCCTTGAGTTTGAGTCCCAGGGTTAGCTAGTAATTTGCTAGTGACTGTAGATAAGTTGATTAGTGACCTGTGCCTTAATTTCCTTATCTTTAAAATAGGAATATCAATATTATTTGCCTCACAGGATTTATTGTGAATGTTGAACACAATAATGCCTTTGAAACCTAGAATAATCCTTGGCATAAGTAGTACTTATTAAGTGTCACTGTTATTATTATAGTTTTATTATACACTAGCATAGGCATAAGAAAGTAGATCTAGAGATATGAGCAAAAAGTTTTCCAAAAAGCTAAAAGTGAAAACAAAAACAAAAACAAAAACAAACAAAAAACCTCAAGCTATTTAGGTTATTTTATAAAGAGAGAAGTGTTACAGTTTTGCAAGATAGTAACATTGGGGAAACAAGGTGAGGGATAAAAGAGAAACCTCTGTATTATTTTTACAAATTTTTTATAGGTTTAAAATTTCTCCAAAGTTTAAAAGTGAGGTAACGTTGTATTCTATTTGAGTAGTAAGTATTAGAAAGCAGGGTAGTGCCAAGAATTGGGAGAGCTGAGGAAATGACAGAAACATGTCTGCCCCACTGGTAGGAGTGTAGCCTCATGGAAGCATTCTGGAGCACATTCTGGGTATAAAAATTCAAATAAAGCCTCTCATATATTGGACCTGAGCAATTTTGCTTCCAGGTACATATCCTAAATAAATCCTTACACAGGTCCATAACAACACTTGTTTGGCATAATTCATGGTAATGGGGAATTAGAAGCAACCGAGATGTCCATCAGTGGGAGAGTAGATCTGCAAAGGTTGAGGATGTACACCATCAAAAAACATGCAATTTTTAGAAAAAGTGGGCTAGATACAGACATTGTAACATGATAGCTCTTAAAAGTAGTGTGCTGAGTGAAAAAAAGTAAGAAACTGAAAAGATTATAATGTAATACTATTTTATAGAATAAAATATCCTAAAAAAAATACTAATAGAAATTAAGAGCCCATAAAAAGTTACACATGAAACTTATAATAATTGTTTTCTTTAGGGGGAATGGTAGTAGAAACAGATAGGAAAGAAATGTTATAAATTAATTAACGTAAGGTGAGAGAGATTGTGCACATATCAATGAGGATAGGGTGCCATGAACTGATAAATGTTATGAATTCAACCTTCTGCACTTGAGATCCAACCACATAATAAAAGGAAAAAACAAATAATATATACAATTTTGTCTATATATATATATCAAAATTAACATAGTGAAAACCTCTAGGAATCACTGTTAAAGAGGAAATTCTTATTTTAATGTTATTTCTACAACTTTTTTTTTTTTTTTTTTTTT
>NW_012099655.1:136434-138738 GCF_000951045.1 Mandrillus leucophaeus
CTCCAAAAGAACCTGATGAAAAAAAAAAAAAAGACAACCACAGGAGATTAGAAAAAACATTTGTAATACATGTATCTGACAAAATATTTTTATCCAGTATATATGCATATATACACACATATGTAAATGTCTTTGTAATAGAAAGATTAACAACTCGTTTTAAAAATGGGCCAAGTGTTTGAGCAAACACTTCACAAATGAAGACACACAAATAACTAATAAGTCCATGAAAAGATGTTTAACCTTGTTGAACAGGGCAATACAAAATAAACTCATTGATATATATCACCATGAATGTGTTTAAAAAGCTAAAAGTTTTGAAAACACCTGACAATATCAACTGTTGGTGCAAATGTGGAACAACTGGAACTCTCATACACTGCTTAGAATATTATATTCTCTGGACTATCTAGGGAATATAATATGGAACAACTACTTTAGAAATCAGTGTGGGTGGCTGGGAAGATGGCCGAATAGAAACAGCTTCGGGCGCAGCTCCCACTGAGATCAATGCAGAAGGTGGATGATTTCTGCATTTCCAACTGAGGTACCCGGCTAATCTCACTGGGACTGGTTAGACAGTGGGTGCAGCCCACGGAGGGCTAGCCAAAGCAGGGTGTGGTATCGCCTCACCCAGGAAGCCCAACGGGTCAGACCAACTCCCTTTCCTAGTCAAGGGAAGCCATGAGGGACTGGGCTGTGAGGAACAATGCACTCCTGCTAGATACTACGCTTTTCCCACAGATTTCACAAACCAGGAACGGGAGATTCCCTCAGGTGCCTATGCTACCGGGGCCCTGAGTTTCAAGCACAAAACTGGGCGGCCCTTTGGGCAGAGACTGAGCTAGCTGCAGTAGTACTGCTAAGGCAGTGTTTAAAGGGAAATTTATAGCACTAAATGCCCACAAGAGAAAGCAGGAAAGATCTAAACTCAACACCCTAACGTTACAATTAAAAGAACTACAGAAGCAAGAGAAAACAAATTCAAAAGCTAGCAGAAGACAAGAAATAACTAAGATCAGAGCAGAAATGAAGGAGATAAACAAAAAAAAATAAAAAAACCGATGAATTCAGCAGCTCGGTTTTTTTGAAAAAATTTAACAAAGTAGACCACTAGCCAGACTAATAAAGAAGAAAAGAGAGAAAAATCAAATAGACACTATAAAAAATGATAAATGGAATATCACTGCTGATCCCACAGAAACATAAACTACCATCAAGGAATACTATAAACATCTCTATGCAAATAAACTAGAAAATCTAGAAAAAATGGATAAATGCCTGGATACATAAACCCTCCCAAGACTAAACCAGGAAGAAATCTAATCCCTGAATGACCAATAACAAGTTCTGAAATTAAGGCAGTAATTAATAGCCTACCAACCAAGAAAAGCCCAGAACCAGATGGATTCACAGCCGAATTCTACCAGAGGTACAAAAAGGAGCTGGTACCATTCCTTCTGAAACTATTCCAAACAATAGAAAAAGAGGAAATCCTCCATAACTCATTTTATGAGGACAGCATCAACCTGATACCAAAACCTTGCAGAAACACAATAAAAAAGGAAAATTTCAGGCCAATATCCCTAATGAACATTGATGTGAAAATCCTCAGTAAAATATTGGCAAACCAAATACAGCAGTGCATCAAAAAGTTTATCTACCATGATCAAGTCAGCTTCATCCCTGGGATGCAAGGTTGATTCAACATATGCAAATCAATAAATGTAATCCATCACATAAACAGAACCAATGACAAAAACCACATCATTATCTCAATAGATGCAGAAAAGGGTTTCAATAAAATTCAACACCGCTTCATGCTAAAAACTCTCAATAAACTAGGGATTGATGGAATGTATCTCAAAATAATAAGAGCTATCTATGACAAACCCACAGCCAATATCATACTGAATGGGCAAAAGCTGGAATCATTCCCTGTGAAAACTGTCACAAGACAAGGATGCTGTCTCTCAACACTCCTATTCAACATAGTGTTGGAAGTTCTGGACAGGGCAATCAGGAAAGACAAAAAAAAAAAGGTATTCAAATATAAAGAAGGAAGTCAAATTGTCTCTGTTTGCAGGTGACGTGATTCTATATTTAGAAAACCCCATCATCTCAGCCCCAAATCTCCTTAAGTTTATAAGCAATTTCAGCAAAGTCTCAGGATACAAAATCAACATGCAAAAACCACAGGCATTCCTATAAACCAATAAAAATAATAATAAAAAAGAGAGCCAAATCATGAGTGAACTCCCATTCACAATTGCTGCAAAGAGAATAAAATACCCAGGAATACAA
>NW_012099655.1:140358-147439 GCF_000951045.1 Mandrillus leucophaeus
GGTAGGGGAGGGATAGCATTAGGATAAATACCTAATGTAGATGGCAGGTTGATGGGTGCAGCAAACCACCATGGCACATGTATGCCTATGTAACAAACCTGCAAGTTTTGCACATGTACCCCAGAACTTAAAGTATATTAAAAAAAGGAAAACAAAATCTCATGTAGAAGATTAAAGAAAAAAAACTCACTAAGGTGTATGCATGTGTAGATATCATAACCATTAATTCAAAAAAGTCCTATAAAAACATTCCCCATTACTGAGCAATTGCTCATTCCCTTTGTCATTAAAACATGTACTTTGATTTACTTCAAAACTGAGGGGACTAGTCCAGTTTTGTAGTCTTGGAAATTATGAGTCTTTCTTGAAGAAATCTGCAGCATTACACAAAATTGAATCAGATATTCAGATTCACAAGATTTATGCCTCCTTATCTCACACATTCATAAGTTGGATCTTTTCATTTGCAGTTTATCTATATTCTGTTTCATGGAACTAGGGAGCATCCCCAGGCTAACTCTGTAAAACCAATTTGTCAAACTCTTGTACAGATCAGAAAAGTAAAGGAATTAATATAAATATCTCCAGTAATAGGGAGATGTAAAAGGGTGATGACAATTTTATTAATAGATTATAGTTGTATATGCTTACATTTATAGATTGTACACCTCACACACACACATAAACATACGCACTCACATTTGGGTAATAATGCATTTGCCATGAGTAAGGAACATAAATGACCTTATTGTTTGAGTCAGACAAATATTAATTTGAATCACAGCTTAACTACTATTTGTTTGAGAAATCTCAGAAAAAATTAATTAATCCTTCCTAAATTTATTGCTCCTATTGGCAAAATGGGGACAATATGGCATAGCTAGAAGAGTTGTTTTCTTGAGTCAAAAGAAAAAAATATGTATAAACACTTGATACTTGCTAGGGGTTGAATAAATTGTTGAAATCACCACTGTAATAATAGCAAAAGAACTTAATAAGAATACTTAATATGGATAGGAAACTAGAAGGCCCGCTGGAAAGACCATATATGCACTATCATATTACCCCAGTTAGCTTCAACTATCTCCAACCTATTTGTTAATAATGAATTTTAAATTATACAGGCCAGACTCCAAACTAATTGTCTTTCTCCTTCATTTCAGAAAAATTTCCCAAAGATGACTTAAAATAGCACTTGAATTGGAGGGAGGAAGGAAAGCCAATATTATTAGAAGCACAACATCTTAAATTTTGAAGAATTATATTTGAGAGGAATATATGCAATAGACAGCTTGGAAGAGCGTTCTGGGAAGAAATTAGATTCACCCCCTTCCAATCTGAAACATAATAACAATGCCTTTCATTTCTATGGTTCTTTAGAGTTTAAACATGCCTTTTAAACACATCTTTCTCTGAGGAAGCTCTTCCTTTAACAACATCTTCCTCAGTGCTGCCTTCATGGCGTCATTCCGTAAGCTATAGATGACTGGATTGAGGGTTGGAGGTATCACAGTATAGAATATGGAGAATACAAGGTCCATAGTCGATGAGGAATCAGAAGGCAGTCTGAGAAACTCAAAGCCTGCAGCTGAAAGAAAGAAGGTGACTACAAATAGGTGTGGTAGGCAGGTGGAGAAGACCTTGGTCCGGCCCTCAGCTGATGGGATTCTCAGCACTGTAGAGAAGATGCGAATGTAGGAGAGCACAATGGATATCAAACAGATAAATGCTGTAGACGTCGTGAATGCAGCCAGTGCAATCTCGTTAATGGATTCATAAGAACAGGCTAGTTTCAGCATCTGAGGAACATCACAGAAGAATTGGTGAATGACTCTCTTCCCACAGAGAGGTATGGAGAAGTTAATGGCAGCATGCATGAGCCCAGAGAGGCCCCCAGCAATCCACACAGCTATCACTGCATGCCTACAGGCACTGGGATCCATAGTGGTCTCATAGTGAAGTGGTTGACAGATCGCTGCGTACCGGTCATAAGACATCACTGTGAGAATGGCCACTTCTGATGAGGCCAGAGCTATGAAGAAGAAAACCTGAAGAATGCACTGAACAAGAGAAATGTAACCGTTGCCCATGAGTGAATTTGCAATGGACTGGGGGACTGTGACAGAGATGAAGCAGAGGTCCAGAAGAGAGAGGTGCTTTAAAAAGTAATACATGGGGGAATGGAGACGATGGTCCAAGGTAATGACAGTGACAATGAGGAGGTTGCCTGTCAAGGCCAGTAGGTATGTCACCAGAAACAGCAATGCATGTAAAATCTGAAGCTTACGCTCATCAGAAAACCCCATGAGGAGGAATCCATTCATTGCAGTCAAATTGACCATAGTCTCTCTGAAGATAGCAAGTGTGACTCTGTTTAGGAAGCCAAAGAACATTAGGAAGAAAATGCATGACATCTAATATATTTGTATGTCAAGTAACTCAGTTCCTCAGCATAGAGGTACTGAAATGAGATGAATTTATCTCCATTGTGATTAGTTAATATTCAATTTAAAAAATTTAGCAATTATTCAGAAATAGAATCCCTAAATGTGATCAACAAGTCATAAACATTTTCTGGAGCAGAATTTGCGTTGTCAAAAGAGGGAGAAATTGATGGAAATGATAAAATCTTTACCTTCAACAAAGTCAATGAAAATGATATTAGCATACCAATCTCATTACATCTTCTATATGATGCCTTAGTATTATAGTTATGCACTATATAGCTTCATTTGCTAACCAGCTAACATGAAGTTACTGATACCACCTCAACTCAGAGGCAGATCTAGAAACAGCTCAGAAGCTAATCTAGAAGAGAGGTTCGCTCAAAGAACAGTCATAATTTTTCCTCTGAAAAGCTCTTAACATCTAAAAAAGATTACATTTGATTGTAATAAACTTTCCATAGAAATTTTGAAAAATGAAATGTCTCAAAATTGTAAACTACAGATGCCACTGATATCAGGCATTGAATCCTGAGCTTTGGAGATCTTGCAACCAAGTGACAAAGGTTCACTGTCAAAGAACGTTTAATTCTCAGAATTCTTATGACAACTTGGGGTTGGACATTTTCAATCAAATCCATTTGAAGAAATAAAGAGATTTTCTAAAATCTCTGTGATAGGGAGAATGCTAGGTAGTGGAGTATGTATCTTTCTAGTGCTATGTCTCATTGTGTCTTCCCAAATGAAAAAAAAAAACAAACAGTATTTTTTTCTCTCTAGGACTTGAAATATATTAGATAGTGGGAGCCCATTTCTTAAAATAACCAACCAAACAAAAGAAACATCTATACCAGATGTAACAATTGTTAGGAGGATTAAATGATGTAACTTTTCCTATTTCATTTTAAATGTGCTATTATTGTAGAATCATCATCATCATAGAATCATTTTGTGTATCAGAATCACTCTGCCAACTAATTTTTGCCTCTTTTTTTTCTTTTAAAATCTGTGCATTTGTTGAAAGGTCAATCAGTATCATTTTCACTGAGTTTCTTTTGCACAAAGACTATTCCTTCATCATTTCAATCCATTTCTTCACCCTTGACCAATGGTATCTAACATATAAGTACTAAGTAAATAGTTATTTAACTGGATATCTACATAATTGATTTCACGTCTATATAGATAAAAACTTAATGGCCAAGTTACATGAGTTACTGCATCGGATTTTGAAGTTACTGTATCTGATATTGTAGTATATTTCATTTATTAATCCCTAAGCTGTAGGAAACGGTTAAAAATCACTTAAACCAAGATCTTTCTGATTTTGCTGTAATTTATTTTGAGAACTGATTGAAACTAATTTTTAGGAAGTATATATTTTTTTCCACAAGGCACAGTCTCAGGGATAGAAGGGCCCTTAATCCATCACCGATGGTCACATCCCCTGCTTCACGGCAGTAAGAATCAGAGAAAAACAGGGGTTACTTTCTTCAAAGTTCCTCTAGCTTTCTTACTCCTACAGTTTTCCTGGTCCTCCATTAGATATGGCTTAATTCCCATTGCTGCCAAACTTAATGCCTGACTTAACTTGCTCCAAATATCAGATGGTAGTTTTGGAATTTAAAATAAATAGATTAAAACAATTCACTTATATTTTAAAACTTATTGTCTCTGGCTTGAAAATCAAGAGCATCATGTTATTTACCACTTCTAATACACATTGTTAGTGTAATTTAAGAAAAACCTCTATCATTTAGCCTCCCCATTAAGGTTTCTCCATAGAGGGAAGGAGGAGAAAAATCATTAGAAAAAACTTGAATGCACACACCATATTCTCCTCTCAACAACTCCCACCAACCTATTTTTATTTTTATTTTCTTTGAAGACATAGAGAGTAATTTTTATATCTGATGAATACATGGAAAATTTCATCATTTTAATTTCATTAGTTGCAAATTGTATTGATTAATTCATCACTTATCAAATAAGAAGGAAGGGAATCATATACATGTGGAGATACACTTAGGATTAAGGATGTACTGTGAGAACATATAAAACCTGTGTTCAATCCTTCCAAGTCATACCTGCATTAAATACTTTATTTTATAATAAAACTAAACATTTTTTGGTGGAGAGTATAATGATTCTTTGAATGTTATTTGTTTCCCCCAAGCATTTATTTTCTCTCTTCACTAACCACTTATATGCAAATTTTATCTTACAAAACATCTATAAACTGTCTGTTTTTTAACTCTCATATGTTGTTGAAACACTCAATTTTTTTTTGAAAGTAGTTCTCTTTTAGGTTCAGTGGTACATGTGCAGGCATGTTATGTAGGTAAACTCTAATTTATTCCAGTAGCTGCTCTAGAGAGTCCGCATCCTAAGTCTCTTCTTCTCTATTTTCCTCTATTTCCTGGGAGGTCACATTGCCAACAACTTCAGTGAGAAAACATAGGCAATTATATGTTAAATATCTCAGTTTCCTACCTGTATACAAATGAAATTATCTCTAATATGATTTAATTCCACCCATTCCAGGGTTTCAAAAGCAGAGAAAGAGCTCTTTTTTCCTTTCCAAGTCAGTGACCAACCCTATACACAGCCTTGTAAAGGGCATCTTTGCCACAGTATGCGCTTGCGCTCTCTCTGTCTGTCTGTCTCTCTCTCTCTTTCTCTCTCTCTCTTTCTCTCTCTCTGTCTCTCTCAAGAGCACACATTTTATGTGTGTGTGTCTGTGTATGTGTGTGTATAAAATTCACACAAACTCCATGTCTAAAAATTCTAATAATGTTGATTTACTGAGATTACTTTTAATGAACCAGTCAGATTGTTTCACTATTCTCCGTTGATAAATGATAAATTAGAGATAGATAGATGAGAGATAGATAGATAGATAGATAGATAGATAGATAGATAGATAGATAGATAGATAGATGTAGATAGATAGATAGATAGACAGACAGACAGACAGACAGAGAGATAGATAGATAGGCAGATGAATATAGACAATCTTAAGACTTACCCACTTTAAAGAAAAAGAAAAGCCTTCACTCCATACTTGGGACTTACTTATAATGTCCCTTCTCTTTACAGCCATGCTCTATGAGCAGAATAAGGTATCATTCTGTGCCCTGGCACATTTGGTTCAATTTTGAACCATGTTTATCATGCTTGCCTCATGAGTCCTCACAAACAGCTCCAGCAAATCCACAAATAACTGTCACAATGGAAAATTCAATGCACTCTTTCTATTTTGTTTTTATTTTAAACTTTCTCAAATATATGACACTATCATACAGTTCTTTGTTCTAAAACAGCCCTTTTCCATCGGCTCTATGCCACTTAGTTCTGGTTTTCTATTTCTTCTCTGAATATTTTTCCTTTTTAAAAGTTTTTTTTAAATGTACTTTATTTTTAGAGCAATTTTAAGTTTACAAAATAAATTGAAAGGAAGATACAGAGATTTTTCATATGCCCCTAACCCCACATAGTCACAGCTTCCCCCATTACCAGCATCTCCCATTGCAGTAGTACATTTGTTATAACTGATTAATTTACATTGACATACTACCAGCCAAAATCCATAGCTTACATTTAGGGTTCATTCTTGGTGCTGTACATTCTGTGGGTTTAGGCAATTCATAATGACATGAATTCACCATTTGAATGTCATACAGATCAATTTCACTGCTCTAAATATTTTTTCTTAGTCTCTTCATCTGAGTCTTCTTTTAACATTTATTGAAATTTGACGGTTTCCAAAAATTTGTCCTGACACTTTCTTTCTGTACTTCTGTTTACTCAAATATACTATTGTGCCTTTTAAAGAAGACAGATTAACTATTTTCTTACAGAATAGAAAATAATAGTCGGCTGTTTGGGGCACTACCATAGGTCTTCTGGGTTGCAGGTCCTCATCTCCTACTTCATGGTTGGCACATCACTGCCCCTGAATGGGTCTTTGCCATAAGGACTCACCTCTTCTTCCAGCCGTCTCCCTGTCACTGTTACCTATTTCAAAGAATGGCACAACTTTGCTTTAATCTGTATATTCAATCAAACATCAAAATTTTATTTGCTTACTACCTGTTGTAGTTATTACCTCTTGCTGTCACACGTACAGATTAGTTCAAACCTTCATTATCTCTGGCAATATTTCATTCTTCAGCTTTATGTAATTCTAATCCAACTTCAGTGCTGTTGTCAGGATAAATGGTGATGCCAATCACATCTTGTAACATTAATTTAGCTTTTAACTCTTTATTGACTTAATTGATTATGCAAGGATGCCCAAAAAGCCTAGGATGGCAAACAGTATCTTTACAATGCTTCCTGACTGCCATTCCCGTATTATCTATCACTGTGACTTCTCCAACCCCATGCCAATCTCCATGTTTAATAATGCTGACTGACTTAATTACTCTCAAAAAATCAATCAGGTTGTATCACCATGCTGTGTTTGTTTTCTTAAATCACACTATTCCTCCTGTCTGAAAGTCCGGCCTATAATCCCAGCACTTTGGGAGGCTGAGGTGGGCAGATCACCTGAGGTCAGGAGTTCAAAACCAGCCTGGCCAACATGGCGAAACCCTGTCTCTACTAAAAATACAAAAAGTAGCCAGGCACAGTGG
>NW_012099655.1:147594-148746 GCF_000951045.1 Mandrillus leucophaeus
ACCCAAGAAGAATTGAACACTGTTTGGAGCCCAGATTGCATTCATTTCAGATTCCTTATAATTTATACTAACTTTATTACACTTATTTGCATAGATTTTCCAGCTTATTTAACTGTTCTTAGTTAAGGAATGAGAAATTATATACCTTATTTACAGTTATAATTTTGATGACTCGCATAGTCACTGGCATTAAGCAGATGCTACATAAATTCTGGATAAATTTCATAAAATTCAGAGAAGTTTTACTCACCAGAATGGATTTCTTAGTAGAAACAAATCTCAGTTGATCCTGAGACTGAGCATCTTTGTTCTAGAATCAAGCTGTTATTTTAGTCCATGAAATTTCCATGTAGGGAAAGGACTGAAATGCTTTTATATAGGACCAAACAGGATGTAACTGCCCAGGGACATCTAAATTTCCTATTAACTAAGTGGTATTTGAAATAAAGCCAGTGCTGTCCAGGCACTAGGGACAAACATCCTGTGCAGGGAAGTTGGTGTTTCAGATAAATACTATGAGTTCAAAGCGGGGGATTTCATGGACCTCTCACTCAAGGAATTGCCTCAGTGAAAAGTAGTTAATTACTATCTTGGTTTAGCTAACTGTTGTAGTCGATGCATTTCAGGTTAAAAAATGAATATTATACATAACGTTTTCTGTAATATAAATTCACAGGTTTTTCTAGTAAAAACTATATTTTTCATTAATTAACCATTTCAGTTTAACTGGTCACCAATAAAATCATGCATGATTGCATTGGCCTTATGCAAAAAAAAAAAAAAAAAGGAATACTTAGTAATTGTTTGTTTACATAAACCCATACATAATAGTAGAATCAAATAATCTCAGAATAAAACCAGTACTTAGAGAGCTAAACTTTCTTCAAACATGGTGTCTTTTCTAAAATAACTTGAAACTTATAATCCAGTCCTCATTTTAACAATCTCCTAGATGAATATGAATAATTTTTACTCAAAAGTGAATGAATTCCATTCTTAAATATGTGTGATTATGGAAAAGGCATTTTTAAATCGTGGTAAGGACACAACATAAAATCTACCTTCTTAGCATTGAAAGAAATTTTTAAAAACCTTTTAGTATGAAAAATTTAATATATTGTATATTTTACTTGGCAAACATTTAAAAATAGC
>NW_012099655.1:152256-154660 GCF_000951045.1 Mandrillus leucophaeus
AAGATTGGTTAAATCTAATTAATACATGCTAAGAGCATCCAATGACAATCAAAGTAAACAGGTAAAAAAAAAACCCTAAGTAATGTATCAATTGATGAGTAATATGTTCACTTTACTCTCTTCAGCAGACTGAAACTGAATGAGTTGTTTCAGAATTAAATACATTAAGAAAATTGTAGACAAATGGATGTGTTAGCAAACAAAAGCAATTGTCATTCATTCCAATTACTAGAAAGCTCAGAGTGACCTATATTTTCAATATTAAAAATGTTTGTCTTTTAAAAATAAATTTAAATGTATCTATGTTCCTAGAATCAATCTAGTAATAATGGTTATTAGTTATATTCAGATAGTTGTTTTCTCAACATAAACAATAATTTTCAAAACCTGCTCCTGATGAAACAGTAAACACACTGGTATAAAGAAATATTTATTTATTTATTTATTTTTAAAGCAAGGGTTTGAATCCCTTACAAAAGTTCTGTGTAGATCTTTTTGAATTCAGTGAAAAAATCTAATTTCGATATTGTCATAAAATTCTTTCTTTTTTTTTTTCCATCTACACTTTCAATTTCCAACTCCTGTGTCTACACCTTTAATATTCTGACTCCTAATTCAAGCCATGAAGATGTGTTTCCACAACTCCTCCAGGATAAAAGAAAGCCCGTATTAATTTATGTTAGTAATAATAACATTGGACAGTCTGAAGCTGCTTATGTGGCTTATATAAAAGGTGTTTTTCACTAGAAGTTTACCTCAGGCAGGGCGAGGTGGCTCATGCCTGCAATCCCAACACTTTGAGAGGCCAAGGCAGGTAGATCACTACAGCTCATGAGTTCAAGACCAGCCTGGGCAACATGGTGAGACCCTGTCTCCACAAAAAATACAAAAATTAATTTATCTATTATTTTATTAATTTCCATTATTAAATATTTTCTTTATTATTTCCTGCCTTCTACTGACATGGATTTATTTTTCTTTTTTTCCTTAGCTTTTCAAAATCTTCTATCCAGACCACAAAAAATTTTCTCCATATCAGCAATAAGACTGTTTTGCTATCTTATTTATGTGGTTACCAGAGTAGTGCATTTACATTTTTTTCTATAACTTTTCTTTGCATTCACAACTTGGCTAACTGGTGCAAAAGCCCTAGATTCTGACCTGTCTTGGTTTTGACAGGCCTTCTTCACTAAGCTTAATCATTCCTAGCTTTTGATTTCAATAAGAGACATGTGACTCTTCCTTTCACTTGAATACTTAAAGGCCATTGTAGGATTATCAATTGGTCTCATTTCAATATTGTTGTGTCTTACAAAATAGAAAGGCCTGAAGAGAGGGAGAGATGAGTGAGTGGAGCAATCAAAACATACATCATTTATCAATTAAGTTCACTGACTTATATGGGCAGTTCGTGGTTCCCTAAAACAATTACAATAGTAACGTCAAAGATCACTAATCACACATCATCATAACAGATACAATAATAATGAAAAGATTTGAAATATTGTGAGAATTACCAAAATGTCACATAGAGATATGAAGGGGACACATGCCATTGGAAAAATGGTATTGATAGATTTGCTCATTGCAAGGTTGCCATAAATCTTCAGGTGCAATAAAGTGAAGCATAATAAAATGAGGTAGGCCTGTATTTGGTCGAACATCATTCTGGGTGTGTTTGCAGAGGTGGCTCCTCTCTGCAGGCAGGTCCCCATTGACTTCCCAACTCTCAGCAGAAAGGATAGCTACTCTCTGCAGCTGGTCATCCCGTCATCTCTCAGTTGTCCTCTACCATGCTATTGCTGATCCTGGGACTTTCATTGACCTCAGAGGGGAGGAAGTGCTTATGGATTGGTCCATCCGTGGCCATGAGTGGGCAGAAAAAGGCACCACAAGACCCCACTCCAGTCCACCGGTGTGGCAGCCTGACCCCCAGCCTTCAGACTCTTCCTGGCCTGAGCATGGGGCCTTACAGGGACCCGCTCCCTTCCACCGAGGAGCCAGTCTGCCTCCTGACGCCTTCCATGGTGCACAGGCTGCTTGTGCCAAGGGGCACCTGCAGGCCAATGCTTCCCCTTCATCCACTCTTGTCTGGCCCAACATCCAGAGGGGGCTGAGGTGGCAGGGCTTGATCATGCATATCCCCGGCAGGGTTATGGCAGTGCCTGGGCTCAGCTCCACCTACTCCTAAGTTGGATCAGGTGCAGAGAGTGGAGAGAGACCAGGCAGTAGGAGCAGGCACTTCCGAGCCTGTAATGGCAAAGGGGGCCTTCCGGGCTCTCAAGAGCACACAGAGGCCCAGGTCTACCGTCCGGATTTGGACAGCTGCAGCTGTGCCTGGGGGTGCGGGGCTCCTGCCTGCTCCCAGCCCTCAAGAGCACACGGAGGCCCAAGTCTACAACCC
>NW_012099655.1:159600-160956 GCF_000951045.1 Mandrillus leucophaeus
AGGCCTGTATTTGGTCGAACATCATTCTGGGTGTGTTTGCAGAGGTGGCTCCTCTCTGCAGGCAGGTCCCCATTGACTTCCCAACTCTCAGCAGAGAGGATAACTACTCTCTGCAGCTGGTCATCCCGTCATCTCTCAGTTGTCCTCTACCATGCTATTGCTGATCCTGGGACTTTCATTGACCTCAGAGGGGAGGAAGTGCATGTGGATTGGTCCATCCGTGGCCGTGGGTGGGCAGAAAAAGGCACCACAAGACCCCACTCCAGTCCACCGGTGTGACAGCCTGACCCCCAGCCTTCAGACTCTTCCTGGCCTGAGCATGGGGCCTTACAGGAACCCGCTTCCTTCCACCGAGGAGCCCGTCTGCCTCCTGACGCCTTCCACGGTGCACAGGCTGCTTGTGCCAAGGGGCACCTGCAGGCCAACGCTTCCCCCTCATCCACTCTTGTCTGGCCCAACATCCAGAGGGGGCTGAGGTGGCAGGGCTCGATCATGCGTATACCTGGCAGGGTTATGACAGTGCCTGGGCTCAGCTCCACCTACTCCTAGGTTGGATCAGGTGCAGAGAGTGGAGAGAGACCAGGCAGTAGGAGCAGGCACTTCCGAGCCTGCAATGGCAAAGGGGGCCTTCCGGGCTCTCAAGAGCACACAGAGGCCCAGGTCTACCGTCCGGATTTGGACAGCTGCAGCTGTGCCTGGGGGTGCGGGGCTCCTGCCTGCTCCCAGCCCTCAAGAGCACACGGAGGCCCAAGTCTACAACCCTGACGTCGGTGGCTGCAGCCGCGGCCAGGATGGGCAGGGCTCCTGCCTGCCCCCAGCGCACAGGAGACCCGGATATGCTGCACCGACTTTGGCGGCTGCAGCTGTGCCTAGTAGGTAGGGGCTTTCAGGGGCACCCTGGATAGAGTAGAACGCAGGCCCTGGCTGTAGGGAGTGGCAGGCTCCGAGGTCACCCAAACGCCTGGCGGACCCCAGGGGACTGGCCCTGGGAGGCCTGCGCAGAGCCTCCTCCCGAGGCCCAGGGACTCCAGCATGCCAACTGCAGTCACGGAGCTTCCCAATGTTGAATGCACTATGGATTACATCCAGTGCTTTTAGGTACTACATATATTTAAACGTTGTGGTTTTCGTCTCTAGAAGTTGGATTTTTAAAAGTATCTTCCACATCTATAAATTTCTGAACATATGGTAAACAGTATAATTGTTTTAATGCCATAACTTGAATCATTCTAACATATGTGTCAGTTCTGAGTCAGGTTTAATTTGTTGATTTTTTTCCTTACATCATATTTTCCTGCTTTTTTTCATGCTTAGTAAATTTTCATTGGAAAATTTTCTTTTACTGGGTATATTTGT
>NW_012099655.1:163186-164782 GCF_000951045.1 Mandrillus leucophaeus
GGCTGCAGCTGTGCCTAGTAGGTAGGGGCTTTCAGGGGCGCCCTGGATAGAATAGAACGCAGGCCCTGGCTGTAGGGAGTGGCAGGCTCCGAGGTCACCGAAACGCCTGGCGGACCCCAGGGGACTGGCCCTGGGAGGCCTGCGCAGAGCCTCCTCCCGAGGCCCAGGAACTCCAGCATGCCAACTGCAGTCACGGAGCTTCCCAATGCTGAATGCACTATGGATTACATCCAGTGCTTTTAGGTACTACGTATATTTAAACGTTGTGGTTTTCGTCTCTAGAAGTTGGATTTTTTAAAGTATCTTCCACATCTATAAATTTCTGAACATATGGTAAACAGTATAATTGTTTCAATGCCATAACTTGAATCATTCTAACATATGTGTCAGTTCTGAGTCAGGTTTGATTTGTTGATTTTTTTCCTTACATCATATTTTCCTGCTTTTTTTCATGCTTAGTAAATTTTCATTGGAAAATTTTCTTTTACTGGGTATATTTGTAATCCTAGAAATATCCTTGAATTTCTTCTGGAGTAGTGCTACTAAATTACTTGGATACAGTTTGAAACTTTAGTTACTTGTTTCGAAGATTTGTTAGGTGCAACCAGAACAGTGTTTAGTTTAGAGCTAATTATTGAAACTCTTGAAGCAAGACACTTTTGATTGCTAAACTCAATGCCTCAGGAATTCTTAGGTTTTCATTCTGGCACATAAATAGCTTGAGAACCCACAAAATTCCCAGCCTTTGCATAAGCATTGGGCACTATTTACCTTAATCCATTAAGTAGTTCTTTCCTCATTCTTGGATAGCTTCCTCACACACATATGCAGATCAGCGCTCAGCTAAACTCAAGCAGGGCCCTCTCTCTGTGTATTAGTCCATTTTCATACTGCTATAAGGAAATACCCAAGACTGGGTAATTTATAAAGGAAAGAGGTTTAACTGACTCACAGTTCCACATGGCTGGGGAGGCCTCAAGAAACTTACAATCATGGTGGAAGGTCAAGAGGAAGCAATGACCTTCTTCACGTGGTGGCAGGAAAGAGAAGTGCAAGCAGGGAAAATGCCAGACGCTTATAAAACCATCAGATCTCATGAAAACTCACTCACTGTCACGAGACCAGAATAGGAGAAACCGCCCCCATGATCCAATCACCTCCCTCCCTCAACATATGGGGATTACAATTGAGATGAGATTTGGATGGGGACACCGAGCCAAATCATATCATTCTGCAAGTCGTGAAAGATTTTTCTATGTTTAGCATTATCTTTTCTGACGCTTTTTATGACAAATTCTGCCTTAGTCTGGTTGCTCAGTTCTGTCTCTTTTATTTCTGTTTTGTTCAAAAGTTGTACTCCTTGATATAAAGGTGAATATCTAATTTTATTTCAGCAACTTGTACATAGTTGCCATCAGAAAATATTTACCAAATAAAGGAATAAACATTTTCATCATAAGATAAACTTCATCATAGCAACAGCTCATTTAAATGATGCTGTTTTTGTTGTTTTATAACATATGCCAAATATTTTTATTTAATAATTTACTAATATTATTTTTAAGTTGTATTGGGTAGTTAATCCAAATCAACAAT
>NW_012099655.1:165732-172209 GCF_000951045.1 Mandrillus leucophaeus
TTTTCCAGATTATACTAGAATTAAGGAAATGAACTCACTTTCTCTTATATAGCCACGGGCCTTCGAAAGTGTTCCCAAAAACCTTTTCTCTGTGTTCCAGCTTCTCATCTGTCTTAACACTGAGAACCACAGAAAGTGGACATGCTCACAGTACAGGAAA
Source organism: Mandrillus leucophaeus (assembly GCF_000951045.1). Lineage (NCBI taxonomy): Eukaryota > Metazoa > Chordata > Mammalia > Primates > Cercopithecidae > Mandrillus > Mandrillus leucophaeus. Next base: position 165,893 of record NW_012099655.1, read on the forward strand.
TAGAGCTTTGCACTGTTCTTTTAATGACGTGGATTTTTTAGTGAACTCACTCTATTTTGTCGTGATATCTTTGGCTCATAGGTTTGTGAGGCGGTTTATAGCAATAGGCTATAAAAGTTTTTTTTTTTCTAAATAAAGATAATAGATCAACCAAAGTTTTGAGTTCTACATGGTATTCTCAAACCCCCACACTGAAATAGGACTAACTTGCCCAGTCAGGTGATGAAGAAAGTTTCCCTGTCAAAACACGTAAATTCCCACTGAGTTTGTGTCCCTAAATTAGAATTTTTTTCCATCTCAGGTTTTTCCCCTGCTGATCACTGTCCAAAGCATCTCACTGTTCATCCTTCCTCCCAGAGTAAGTTCTATGTGTATTGACCTAGGCCTCGTTGTTGTGTACCACGAGAGCGTAAGACTGACTAAGGCAAAACATTTATGGCAAAAAAGAATTTTAAAAGAATTCATGGCAAAAAAATTATATTTAAAATCATCACCTCTAAATTTGTTCATTAATTTTACTTTCCATAATTTCATCTTAATGTTTTTGAACTAATTGTCTCTTGATTCTACTTGCCACTGAGACCTTAGAAAAGCATTTGAGGGTGATATAATTGGACATTGAATGTTAGAAGATGGCTAGATGGTGGCAATACATGTTGATCAAAATTAACTCACGATAGTACTGACATGTTTTTCTAGGAGTTGGGATCATTTCTAATTTAATTGGGATTCATTTATAAACAATTTATGCTAAATATATTTCCTAAACTTTCTAAATATCTTTTTCTCTAGCTATTATCCCGTTTTCCCCTACTTTAACTAGATTAACTGGTCATTAGGAAAAGGGAGAAAAAAAGACTGACTTGATGAAATTCAACATTGTAAAGCAGGTATTCTCATAAGTGAAAAAATGCTACGTAGATTTTACCAAGAGTTAATCGCTTTTTTCTTAGTCTTGTTCCACTTGTGAACTTTGTGTCACTTGATACTATTCCCTCATCAATTCCATGTCTGACATCTTTTTGAAAGTCAAACATATCTATCCTTGCTTCTTAGGACTTCTTTTCAGAGATCATCTTGTCTTAATCCAAAACTCTATAGTCAGTAATCTTCTCAGGGCAGCTTTCACATCCTTGTTTCTCAATGTATAGACGAATGGGTTGAGGGTGGGTGTGACAATGCCATAGAAGAGAGCCATGACCTTTCCCCGGTCACGAGAATAGCTAGAGGGAGGCTGTACATACATACTGATGGCCGTGAAATAGAAGAGGGAGACCACCAGCAAATGTGAGGCACAGGTATTGAAAGCCTTCCAGCGACTTTCAGCAGAGCGGATTCTCATTACTGCCTGAGCAATGAACACATAAGTGCCCAGGATGAGGGTGAGTGGCACCAGGAGAAGCAAAGCGCCTAGTACATTGAGCTCAGTTTCATTCACACCAGTATCAATACAGGCTAGTTTCAAAAGGGCTGGAACTTCACAGAAGAAATGGTCCAACACCCTCTGTCCACATCTTGGGGCCACCGCTGTGAGAGTGGACTGGACAACGGAGTTAGCAAAACCACTGATCCAAGTGCCAGCAGCCATGTGGATACAGCGTCTCTGGTTCATGATGACTGGGTAGCGAAGGGGCTTGCAAATGGCAGCGTAACGGTCAAAGGCCATGATGGCTAGAAGTATGGATTCAGTAGAACCCAGGGCCAAAAATATATAGAGTTGGGCAACACAACCCCCATAGCTGATGATCTTTTCTGCTCCCCGGAGGTTGACCAGCATCTCTGGGACAGTGCTGGTGGTATAGCAGAGGTCCAGAAAGGATAGATTGGAGACAAAAAAGTACATGGGACTGTCAAGCTGGGGATCCAGGCAGGAAACTAGGATAATGGAGATGTTTCCAAATAGGGAAAAGATGTAGGCCACCAGAAAGATTACAAAGAAGGGTGTCTCTAGCCAGGGACGGTCAGAAAATCCCAATAGGATAAAATCATGTAGCGAGCTTTGATTGTAGATCCACATGTCAGCACTGGTAGGCGAAATTCCAGCTGAGACCTCTAAATACCCACAGTTAGGGATAGACATCAACAGTAAGAGGAAACCACTGAGAATTAGAGATCAGAGATGCTGAGATTAAAATTTCATTTTTGCTCTAATCTGCATCTGTATCTTCATGACAGTAAAATGTCATTTGCCTCTATATCCTGGTTATGATAAATTGTGGAGACAACATCATCAATGTAATATTGAAAGATTACTAAGAAAAGAATAAATACCACACCAGCAACATAGTTGGGAATTTTGCTTCTTTAATATGTGTCTTCTGGTTAGCTACTCACTTCATTTGAGTTTTCATATTTTCTCTTCTAAACAGTTTTATTAGTACCACCATCAACTCTACATTCATGGATATTTAATGGTGGCGACAGACTGTAGATTAAAACAGAAGGAAAAGGCAGAACTTCCCACAAATAGGTCAAACGAAGGCCAGCATGAAGACTACAGGAGGATCTGCAGCCAGGGAGAGCAAAGACATCTTGACACGTTCATCCGCTTTGTACAGATCATGGTCAGAAAACACCGTAAGAACTGCAGCACTTCATAAAGTCTGCACGATAAAAGGATGGAGTGTCAGGACTCGTTTTACGCCTTTCAAGTTTTAATGCTAGTCTTACTCAGAAAATTTAAAAATAGGGAGAAAACAGCCAGAAAAATCAAACAAAATTACACACACACAAAAACAATCAGTCCTTAGAAATTTGTTTGCTGTGAAAATGCAACTTTGAAAGTATCTAGATAAATCTGATGAAACTTTAATCTCTGGAAGAAATCACCAGAAAGAGTTTTAAATATTTAAATCCTTGAAATTTGAGGATGTATATGAATTTCTAGTCCCTCAGGATCATTCTCAGCACATATAAACTTAATCATTTTCCCTCTCCCTTCTTTATTCACATATTTTCTAATTACTGATACTAGTTTTTCCACTTAAATTGCCTCTATCCTGCTCTTTGCCCATCCAAATTATGCAATTCCTTTATCATATAATTTCTAAAGAATAACTCCAATTGCAAATTTTTCCATTCCCTACAATCCCAAATTTCTTGTTTTTGTTTGACTCTTATCTTTTAGTAAATTTGTCATATTTTTCTCTAGTTGTTTTATAAAAGACATTTATAAAAGACTGGGATTTCCTCCAAATCCCAGTCATTCCATTCATCAGCTGTGTGACTTTGGAGATGTCATTTAATCTTCATGTGCTTCAATTTTCTCATCTTTCAAATGAGCATAATTATACCCATCTCATAGAACTGCTGTACAAATTAAGGAATAGAGTGTACATTGCAAACATAGCTCAGTTCTTGTCTTATACTAATAATTCAATGACCACTAATGATTATTATATACTTACCTAATTATGAATCCCCAGATATATTACAATTGTTTTATTTTTGTGCATTTATACACAGTTTATAATTATATTTGTAATAATAAATATTTATTAGAGGATAGTTAACAAAATGTGACTGCTCTGAAATCAGCTCAGGTCCTCTATTTACTTTTCTGATCCTCTCATTTGCCCTACGTCATATTCTTCTTGTGATCCTGACTTAGTAGGGTTCATGTACTTAGTTGGCCAGCTCTGTTTTTCAAATTGTGTCATCTGAGTTATGGACTTAGACCATGTGAATGACCATGTGAGTGACAGTGAGAAATGATGGGGATAAAAACTTGTTTCACAGCTAAACGTAAGAATCACTAAATTCAAAACTGATGTTAGTATCCATTCATTAACACTTCTAATTTCTTCATTTGCTTACAGAATAACAATTCTTTTGGTATGCAGAGGTCATCCTTCTCTTTGAATTATAATTGCATACATGTCACGTAAGATGTCAGCTGGACTAATTTCTTCTTTACCATTGTCTTTCAAATCTATCCGTTAAATCTGTATCTATCTGAAAACATTAAGGCAGACATATAGAAAATAGTTCAGTGTCCTCTGATCTCTAAGTTTCAAACTACTATTCTTACTTACAATTGTTCTCTTATCTTCAAAACAACCTAGCTGGTTTGGAGAACAGCCTTTCCATTGTTAAAATGTGGCCATGTACATTTCAGTTCAAAATTCTTCAGTGGCTCTCCATATTCTGGCACATTATATTAAAATGCACCCTTGGACTCAGGCCTCATATAACAAGCACTTGAACCAATGCAGACATATTCACTGATGCAACCAAACTTGTGACCGTCCCCCTTGACTCCTTGTATGTAGGCTGATGCGAAATGCCATTGTTGTTTTGTATCCTGTAAGGATCATCTCAAATGCAAAAATGTCCTTAAGTATTTCCTGCTCTCCTTTCTTACTGATCATCCAGAATGTTTTATTTGTAATTTCTTGATGATATACTCATTTATATATACGACACATATATATGATATATCATGTATATATGATTTGATAATTTTTTCATGATATACTCATACATATATACTCATATATAGATATATATCCATATATGGGAGAGATAGAGATTTTTTTCTGTCTTTTTTGTACTTGACATGTTTTCCTGACTATATCGATTACATACTTTTTTGAAAGAGTCAGCATGTGACTTTTAGAAGTAAAAGCATATGTTAAATATAATAGATATTTACTATGTGTTAATCAGTTTGAATTTAGTTGAAACCAGCAATCATGAAGCTTTTTCCTTTGGTGCTCTGATATGTTATTCCTAGATTACATTAGCATTTTTATCATTATTTTTCACCTATGACCTCAATCAGTTTCACTCATATTTCAGCACAACCAAACCCATATACATCATTTACTAATTCAGAGCCCAAGAGGTCAAAGCAGAGTCAAAATATGCCCTACTGGCAGTTTTAGGGTTTTATTGCTAATTCTCAAATTGATGTAACTGATTAACCAATAAATAAATACATTTATTTTACTTACTAAAAACTAATGGACTTTAAATATGTCACTTCATACCCTTGTGACCTGGTTTGTTCAACCAGATCAAGAGAATTAAAATACTTGCATATAAACTCCATAGTACTTCAATGACAATTAGATGTATATTTCCTTTGTAAATTAAATAAAAACCTATACAAGACCATATATAATACAAAAGCAGTAGCTGCAATATTAGTAGGACTACTCACATGGTAAAATTACATAGAAGTGATTTTAGAAACTTCTGGGACTTCTCCTTTTTTAAACCTTGTCATTTTGTATCTCTATAATGCCACTCTTCATTCAAACTGGTGCTATCCAATTCCTTTCTTCTCCCATTTCTCACCTGGGACAGTGAGTCTTTAGGAATAGAGCCTTAAAAATATGATTACATTTTGTGTTGTATCCCCAAAGAAATGGAACACATATCACTGCCAGTTGATTAGAAGATTATTATATAAATAAATTTTGATTCAATACTGAGAAATAATTTTATCTTTACATATATATTTCTGAATCCAATTTTGCCTTATCTATTATGGTCAGAGGAAGACTTCTTCTGTGTTGTAGGATTTCTTACAGAAGAATGCTTCTTAATCAGTATTCAAGTAATTCCTTGTCCAATTAAATTCCTAAAAAGACAGTTTTAGAATGCTACCTTCATTCTGTCTGGATTGTTTTCTTACTAGAGTCTCTTTCAGAATCTCATTTAGTTAGAACTCAGAAAATGTTCTAAATCTGAAGAAAGCTGTGTTTCTTTTCCTACATTTAAAAATTAGTAATAACATTTTCACAATCTTTATATTTTCCTACTGCTTCTCTTCCAGTAGGCACAGCTATTTGTTTCTATTAAGTGCCATTAAGTTTCTGGGATAAGTTTGGAAAGTTATGAATAAAATTAATTATATACTTTACCCGATGAAAACAGTAAAGTTATTAAAGAAGTATATGTAGCCTGTTCCCCTGGTGTTCCATATACTTCATTTGTGCCTAAATATTGAAAATATGTAGGAAATAGAGGTAAAGTGAGTAATAAGGAAATAATAGCAGTAGATAAACTCATAGAGTTAAGAGAGAAGAAAAATGGAAAGGAAAGAACAACAATAAGACAGAAAAAAGAAGTACATAAAGATAGTAAATTTTTGTCTAGTACATAATAATAGTCACATAAGTAACTGTCAAATATACAAATACAAAAAGAAATGGAAGAAAAATAGAAAATAAAAATGAAAGATCTAAGACTAAATTCAGTAATTCAGCTTAAATGTCTAGAAAGGACAGCAGGGAGTACTTGCCTTTCTGACTGTATAAGAATAAAACGGAAATAGGAGAGTTTAATTTGCCTAAATCAGAAGTTAAAAA
>NW_012099655.1:172886-173799 GCF_000951045.1 Mandrillus leucophaeus
AAGGTAAATAACATGATTGGTAACACATATTTTTCCATCAGTCTCCTCATAATAAAATAGTATTTAACAAAGATTGGCAAACACCGGATAGTTCGTATCAGATTTTCTATCCATAAACTTAAATTTTTAAGTATATAATTGCTTTCATACCAGTATGTTCATTTTCTTCTTATAATATGCCTCTAAAGTAAGAATGTTTTTTTTACAATAGAAGAGAGGAAACTCAGGCACCAAGAGGTTATAGGACTTGCTCAAGCTTATAGATCTAGTAAATTCAGAAGAAAATATTTGAATAATACAATATTTTGAATCCTACATCAGTATACTTTTCATAAGCTTATTGTTATCTCAAACAAAAATGTATGTGGCTTGTAGAATAAACCCTTTACATTTTTTTAAATTTTTATTTTATAGTTCTACTCCTGAGTGCTCCCTTTAGCCTACTCTATGAAGCGATGACAACTTTGATTAATGTTCCCTCCCCAAATCCCTTCAGCATTTACCTGATGCTGGGTTGTAATCCATCAGTTTGTCTAGAGATGGGGAGTCCTGGAAGACTGACCTGGGGCCCAAACATGGTCGTCAGACCAGTTTGTTGTCTGAATTTCTTCTCAGCCCTCTTTAACATCAACCCAGTTCTCTCTGACCTACTGAAGGGTCAACCTCAATAAACCAACTTCAACTTATGGCCATCCATAGATGAAAGCTCTTCAGGGAGCTTTCATGCCATTACTACCTCACTCTCATACTTCTGTTTAAGCCTCCGAGATTCAAAATAATTAGCCTCTACTGCTGCCAACATGTCCAGGGGAAAATAACCAGAGGGACTAGAAAATGAGGACACCACAGAAGAAACCAAGAAAATGTTTCTAACGAAATACAAACTTTGGGCATGTGAATTTGGAGAGTCATC
>NW_012099655.1:174477-174919 GCF_000951045.1 Mandrillus leucophaeus
AAAAAAACGAAGAGTGATCAGAGAAGTATCTGACCACATGGTTTAAGAACACATGAAGCCCATTATTTTAAATGTTTACATCCTAATACACTCTTCATTGACTTTCTAAGCATGGCTCTAATATAATACGTTAATAAACAAAACTGAAACAATATTTAGATTTTCATTCTACCTGACTTATTTTATATACTTCTTAAGAACTTTTGCTATAGGTTTAATTCCATGCTCTCTATCTATCAGATTCCCTTGTTCCAAATTGTCATAGATTTAAACAACATTTTGTTGCTGTTGTTGTTGTTTGTTTGTTTTTGGGTTTGGTTTTGTTTTTGAGACAGAGTCTTGTTCTCCCACCCAGGCTGGAGTGCAGTGATGTGATCTCAGCTCACTGCAACCTCCACCTCCCAGGTTCAAGCGATTCTCCTGTCTCAGCCTCCAGAGCAAC
>NW_012099655.1:180299-182251 GCF_000951045.1 Mandrillus leucophaeus
ACTTTTTAAGTTCTTTGTATATGCTGGATATTAGCCCTTTGTCAGATGGATAGATTGCAAAAATTTTCTTCCATCCTGTACATTAACTGTTCACTCTGATGATAGTTTCTTTTGTTGTGCAGAAGTTCTTTAGTTTAATTAGATCCCATTTGTCCATTTTGGCTTTTATTGATGTTGCTTTTGGTGTTTTAGTCATGACGTCTTTGCCCATACCTATGTCATGAATGGTATTGTCTATGTTATCTTCTAGAGTTTTTGTGATATTGGGTCTTATGTTTAAGTCTTTAATCCATCTTGAGTTAATTTTTTATAAGGTGTAAGGAAGGGGTCCAGTTTCCGTTTTCTGCATATGGCTAGCCAGTTTTCTCAACAGCATTTATTAAATAGGAAATCCTTTCCCCATTGCTTGTTTTTGTCAGGTTTGTCAAAGATCAGATGGCTGTAGATATTTGGCATTATTTCTAAGGCCTCTGTTCTGTTCTATTGGTCTATATATCTGTTTTGGTATCAGTACTATGCTGTTTTGGTATCAGTACCATGTTGTTTTTGTTACTGTAGCCTTATAGTATAGTTCGAAGTCAGGTAGCATGATACCTCCAGCTTTGTTATTTTTGCTTATGATTGTCTTGGCTATGTGGGCTCTTTTTTGGTACCATATGAAATTTAAAGTAGTTTTTTTCTAATTCTGTGAAGACGGTCAACGCTAACTTGATGGGAATAGCATTGAATCTATAAATTACTTTGGGCAGTATGTCCATTTTCACGATACTGATTATTCCTATCCATGAGCATGGGGTGTTTTTTCATTTGTTTGTGTCCTCTCTTATTTCCTTGAGCTGTGGTTTGTAGTTCTCCTTGAAGAGGTCCTTCACATTCCTCGTAAGTTGTATTCCTAGGTATTTTATTCTCTTTGTAGCAATTATGAATGGGAGTTCACTCATGATTTGGTTTTGTGTTTGTCTATTATCAGTGTATAGGAATGCTTGTGATTTTTGCAAATTGATTTTATATCCTAAGACTTTGCAGAAGTTGCTTATCAGCTTAAGGAGATTTGGGTCTGAGACAATGGGGTTTTCTAAATATACAGTCATGTCATCTGCAAACAGAGACAATTTGACTTCCTGCCTTCCTATTTGAATACCCTTTATTTTTTTCTCTTGCCTGATTGCCCTGACCAGAACTTTCAATACTATGTTGAATAGTAGTGGTGAGAGAGCGCATTCTTGTCTTGTGCTAATTTTCAAAGGAAATGCTTCCAGCTTTTGCCCATTCAGTATGATATTAGCCGTGGGTTTATCACAAATAGCTCTTATTATTTTCAGATATGTTCCATCAATACCTAGTTTATTGAGAGTTTTTAGCATGAAGAGTTGTTTAATTTTATTGAAGGCTTTTAAAATAAACAACCTGACATCACAATTAAAAGAACTAGAGAAGAAAGATCAAACAAATTCAAAAGCTAGCAGAAGACAAGAAATAACTAAGATCAGAGCAGAAATGAAGGAGATAGAGACACAAGAAACCCTTCAAAAAATCAATGAATCCAGGAGCTGGTATTTTGAAAAGGTTAACAAAATAGATAGACAACTAACCAGACTAATAAAGAAGAAAAGAGAGAAGAGTCAAATAGACACAACAAAAAATGATAAGGGGGATGTCACCACTGATCTCACAGAAATGCAAACTACCATCAGAGGATACTATAAACACCTCTACACAAATAGACTAGAAAATCTAGAAGAAATTGATAAATTCCTGGGCACATACACCCTCCCAAGACTAAACCAGGAAGAAGTCTAATCCCTGAATAGACCAGTAACAAGTTCTGAAATTCAGGCAGTAATTAATAACCTACCAACCAAAAAGAAGCCCAGGATCAGACAGATTCACAGTCGAATTCTACCAGAGGTACAAAGAGGAGCTGGTACTATTCTTTCTGAAACTATTCCAAA
>NW_012099655.1:182301-186333 GCF_000951045.1 Mandrillus leucophaeus
TGATTTTTGCAAATTGATTTTATATCCTAAGACTTTGCAGAAGTTGCTTATCAGCTTAAGGAGATTTGGGTCTGAGACAATGGGGTTTTCTAAATATACAGTCATGTCATCTGCAAACAGAGACAATTTGACTTCCTGCCTTCCTATTTGAATACCCTTTATTTTTTTCTCTTGCCTGATTGCCCTGACCAGAACTTTCAATACTATGTTGAATAGTAGTGGTGAGAGAGCGCATTCTTGTCTTGTGCTAATTTTCAAAGGAAATGCTTCCAGCTTTTGCCCATTCAGTATGATATTAGCCGTGGGTTTATCACAAATAGCTCTTATTATTTTCAGATATGTTCCATCAATACCTAGTTTATTGAGAGTTTTTAGCATGAAGAGTTGTTTAATTTTATTGAAGGCTTTTAAAATAAACAACCTGACATCACAATTAAAAGAACTAGAGAAGAAAGATCAAACAAATTCAAAAGCTAGCAGAAGACAAGAAATAACTAAGATCAGAGCAGAAATGAAGGAGATAGAGACACAAGAAACCCTTCAAAAAATCAATGAATCCAGGAGCTGGTATTTTGAAAAGGTTAACAAAATAGATAGACAACTAACCAGACTAATAAAGAAGAAAAGAGAGAAGAGTCAAATAGACACAACAAAAAATGATAAGGGGGATGTCACCACTGATCTCACAGAAATGCAAACTACCATCAGAGGATACTATAAACACCTCTACACAAATAGACTAGAAAATCTAGAAGAAATTGATAAATTCCTGGGCACATACACCCTCCCAAGACTAAACCAGGAAGAAGTCTAATCCCTGAATAGACCAGTAACAAGTTCTGAAATTCAGGCAGTAATTAATAACCTACCAACCAAAAAGAAGCCCAGGATCAGACAGATTCACAGTCGAATTCTACCAGAGGTACAAAGAGGAGCTGGTACTATTCTTTCTGAAACTATTCCAAACAATAGAAAAAGAGGGAATCCTCCCTAACTCATTTTGTGAGGCCAGCATCATCATGATACCAAAACCTGGCAGAGACACAACAAAAAAAGAAAATTTCAGGCCAATATCCCTGATGAACATCAATGTGAAAATCCTCAATAAAATACTGGCAAACCGAATCCAGCAGCACATCAAAAAGCTTATCCACCGTAATCAAATCGACTTCATCCCTGGGATGCAAGGCTTGTTCAACACACACAAATCAATAAATGTAATTCATCACTTAAACAGAACCAATGTCAAGATGATTTTTTAAAATATGGATTATGAAATAGGTGAATTTTTCCTTCACGTATACTTATTATTCTGATAAAGATATGACAACTTCATGCACTCGTGAAAATAATCTAAGTTTAAAATGTGATTTTTATTTTTTTTCTATTTTTTCCTATAGTGTTTCCTCATTCTCACTTAATGTATTGTATATGATACTTTACAAACATAAGACGTATTGATTCATTGGATAACATTGTCACTATGTAAATTAGGAAAATACATTTTCATTATTCATATTTAGCTGATGACAATTCCAAAACTCAGAACATCAAAGTTTCCCAAGATTACAGACAGGTAGACTAGGAACACAAACCAATGCTTTCAATTTGATCTAGTTTTTCCTCCTCCAAGTTATTGGGCATAACTAATCCAGGCCCCTCAGAGTGAAGGTTGAAATTGTAATTCAACATATATTCTGACCCACTATCTCCATTATATTAGCCTTTTTTTTCTGTTACAATCTTTTTGGAATAGTAGGAAAAATAATAGACATGAAAATGCTAAGACTGTTTATAAATACTTAAGCAGTCTTCTTGGACAGATAAGCTTAAATACCAGACTTTGTATTTCTTTACTTTAAAAAGTATACTTGTCAGAACTACTAAATCAACTTGATCTCAAATAATATGAAGCAAAGTTTTTGAGAGCATTTCATATCAGGCTTCAGAAATGAATCCAAATGTATGTGGAGATTTACTTTATCATAAAGGAGTAATTTCATATCGTTAGGTAAAGGCAGAACGTTTCAATGGAGTGTGTGTGTGCCAGTTGATTTAAAATCAGGAAAAAAATAAATAAATTCCTACTTTTAAATTAATTTCAAAACAATAAAAATTTAAATGTAGAAATATTAGGCAAAAGACCTAAGATCACTAAAAGGCCTTCAATTATTGATATATTTGATACATAAAAGTATTCACACCACACAAATTTGCACATATTCATTCAGTAGTGGGTGTATAAAGACCTTTGTTGTAGTATTGTTTGTATTAGTAAAGAGCTACACATCTCATAAATGACTACCAGTCCTGAAGTTGTTAAACACATCTTCATAATGTAATATTATGCATTTATTAAAAATAGCGAGGCAAGTCTGTAGTTAGAGAATTGATATATTTAAGGAGAAAAAAGTTACAGGATCATATTTATAAGATGACACAAGATGTTATCTATCTACTAACCTATCAATATGCATATATAAATAAATGTATCTATTAAAATGCATGCACACATACAGAACTACCCCACATACACTAATATGTGTACAGAGTACCTTCAGAAAAGTGAAAAATGGCAAATGGTGAGATGGAGTAAGGAGTGGAAGAGGGATTTGTTTGCCCCATAAATATCTTTATTGAGTATATTTCTTGTCTTATATATTTTACATTTTTTGAATTTGTAACAATAATGAGCACAAAACAACAGCATATGATGACCTTCCTGGGAAGTTTCCTGACGCGTGCATGTAGAGTTTAATTCTATTATGAAAAAAATGTGCTTGGAATCTGAAATGAAATAAACCAACGTTTTACCTAATCAAATTATCTTCATTACTCCTCTATTTTTAAAACTTCATGGTTTTAAATACAAATTTGTTTCTCAAAGTAACATATGTATGTAATTTAAAGTCAAATAGTTCTACGTGGATTTAAAAAAACAACAACTTGTGTTCCACTCCCTCTCCACATAAGCACTTTCAGCTTTTGCATTTCTATCTGGCAGTTTCTTAAATATTTCTAACTTAATCCTACATTTTCAAAAATTCAGTACTTTTGAGTGTCAGATATTGCTTTGTGCACTTGGAACACATCAGTAGATGAAAGAAATATCCCTGCCTCTTGTGGGTTAAAATTCTAAGGCATGTCAGCGGAGAAACCAAACTCTATAAAATTTTTCAAACACGTTAATTCTGAACCATTATAAGTAGTTGTGTGACACAGGGAAACACAAACCCAAGAAGCCTTGAGCAACTCGTGTCAAGGTTACAACCCTGCTTTATATATTTCTGGGAAGCAGAATTTACAGGCTAAGTCATAAATTAGTACATTTAGATGGAGGGGGCAGGTATCCATCTTTTAGGCACATTTTTTAATGGTTCTGATTTTAGCCTCATTCTGCATTTGCCTTATTAGAAACACAATGTTTATCCTTCTTAAGCCTCCAATGATACTGCAGGGTTCTGCAGTACAAATTCCCTTTATTCTTACTGCTGCTCCCACCCCAAATTCCTCTAAAAGCAGTTAGGTCTCATATTTTTGTTCATAAGTCATTTACTACCTTTCATCTATTTTCTATCTTACAAAAGCTTATTGACCTTTTCTCTGCTTTCAGCTCCTCTCTACTTCTATTTATTCTTTTAGATTTATAGCATTTTTATTTAGTATAATTTGTAGGGTGTTTATAACGGAATGGAAATAAACACTTCTGTTCCATGTACCATGCTTAATCAGAACTCTTTATTATTTTTCATACTATTTAGGTTACTGATTATGATAATGAGAAAAATTTGTGCTGAGTTTGAAAAACTGCACCTTAACATTTTATTCATTAAAAATTTGTACAGTTGTCTGGGCACGGTGGCTCATGCCTGTGGTCCTAGCACTTTGAGAGGCTGAAACGGGAGGATCATCAAAGGTCAAGAGCTTGAGACCAGCCAGGCCAACATGGCCAAACCCCGTCTCTACTAAGCATGAAAAAACAATTACCCAGGCGTGGGGGCACATGCCTGTAATCCCAGCTACTTGGGAGGC
>NW_012099655.1:187206-188949 GCF_000951045.1 Mandrillus leucophaeus
GACCTCAGGTAATCTGCCCTCCATGGCTTCCCAAAGTGCTAGGATTACAGGCATGAGCCACCATGCCCAGCCAAGTATGTTGTAAAAATAAAAAAGGGTAACGAGATAATATAGGGAAAGAGATGACTTATGGTTATAAATATTAAACATAAGAAAAAAACATTAAAATGAATAATTTATACAGGTGAGTAACAGCTCATGCTAGCACAGCTTTCAAGAGAACTTTGCCAATCAGGACTATCATAGATGAATCCAGCTTATAGGCTGGAAGGCAAACTAGATGACTAAACATGAAGTGTGCTGCATAATGCTTGCATAAGGATATCTTTGTTGAGAAATTGAGTTTTATGTCAAAGTGAGGAATACATCTACCCTTGTACTCTGGGAATGGGGAACAACAGAAATCAAAGCAAGAATCAAACACTATAATTGAGTGACAATCATTAGATCACAGTTGAGTCAAAATCATTACATAATAGTAGACTGATTATTATTGTCTTGTCTATGAAAAAGTGCATGTTTTCATAAAACAGTTAAACATATTTGGTCACATGTCAAAAGCAGAACTTGCTTGACTATTGCAAGTAAAGTTAGTGGAGTATTAGCAATGACTAGTGACTATCCACACAATGTATGACTGAAAAACATCTGTATGTTTGCCATCAAGGCTACTCAATCTGATATGATTATTACTGAGAAAATCAACAGTTTATTAATCATAACTGATATTTACTGAGTCCTTGCTGTCTACCTTCTAATTATCTACTAAAGTACAATGAATTTTTGAGGTTGTCCTCATTTTAGAAATGTTCTCATTATAGAAACTGAGGCTGAGAGATATTAAATCATTTACCAGACTTATTCAGCTGATATATAAATGATGGAGATAGGCTATAGATTCTGGTGTCTCCAAGTTCAAATAATATGTTTTTACTACATCACTAGAGTATCTGTACTTCTGGAAATGACACCTTCAACTCTGCTGTCACCATTAAAGGTAAGCGTGTCACACTTCCATAACTAAGTAGAGAAAATAAATCATGTTTTTTTCCATATTATAAAGACAAAACAGGGTTTGACTTATTTTTCTTATATTTTCAGATATTTGTTTTCCATTTGTATATAAACACAAGTCGGTAAATGATTATAGACTAGGTGAGAATTTTAATTGGATACAATTGAAAGCAATAAGCGTATATTAGATCAAAATATGAAGAATACTATGACTAAAGAAGTAGAAGATCAAAAGTATATTAGTTAATTTTTATTGATCATGTATTACTTGGTGCTTTATTTATATTTTAATAGTTTAATTAACAGAATAGTCAAGATCATTATTTTTTTACTCCTAAGTAAAATTAGCTCCAAAAATCCAATAAAATTTACAGAAACTCAAAAAGGGAGTTGTAGAGTTAAAATCCAAATTCTCTAGTCTAATCTCTCCACTATTCCCCACGAAGTAAATGCAAGCTTTTTATTGTGATAAATGAGAAACACATTTTAGAGCTAGTTGTTTTCAGGAATTGTTAGAATATTCATGGGAAGGGATGTAATGTAGAAGCGCCAGGAAAAAATGACTGTAAAACACATTATACAAATGAGAAGAAAAGAAGAAATAAAAAAAGGAAAAGGAAGGAAAGGAAGGAAAAAAGCAAGAAAGGAAGGAAGGCTAAAGAAAAGCACAGGAAGGGAGGGAGAGCGAGAAACAGAAATGATGTGACTCATGGAGATTTAAAAGGTATA
>NW_012099655.1:188999-195945 GCF_000951045.1 Mandrillus leucophaeus
TGCCATCAAGGCTACTCAATCTGATATGATTACTGAGAAAATCAACAGTTTATTAATCATAACTGATATTTACTGAGTCCTTGCTGTCTACCTTCTAATTATCTACTAAAGTACAATGAATTTTTGAGGTTGTCCTCATTTTAGAAATGTTCTCATTATAGAAACTGAGGCTGAGAGATATTAAATCATTTACCAGACTTATTCAGCTGATATATAAATGATGGAGATAGGCTATAGATTCTGGTGTCTCCAAGTTCAAATAATATGTTTTTACTACATCACTAGAGTATCTGTACTTCTGGAAATGACACCTTCAACTCTGCTGTCACCATTAAAGGTAAGCGTGTCACACTTCCATAACTAAGTAGAGAAAATAAATCATGTTTTTTTCCATATTATAAAGACAAAACAGGGTTTGACTTATTTTTCTTATATTTTCAGATATTTGTTTTCCATTTGTATATAAACACAAGTCGGTAAATGATTATAGACTAGGTGAGAATTTTAATTGGATACAATTGAAAGCAATAAGCGTATATTAGATCAAAATATGAAGAATACTATGACTAAAGAAGTAGAAGATCAAAAGTATATTAGTTAATTTTTATTGATCATGTATTACTTGGTGCTTTATTTATATTTTAATAGTTTAATTAACAGAATAGTCAAGATCATTATTTTTTTACTCCTAAGTAAAATTAGCTCCAAAAATCCAATAAAATTTACAGAAACTCAAAAAGGGAGTTGTAGAGTTAAAATCCAAATTCTCTAGTCTAATCTCTCCACTATTCCCCACGAAGTAAATGCAAGCTTTTTATTGTGATAAATGAGAAACACATTTTAGAGCTAGTTGTTTTCAGGAATTGTTAGAATATTCATGGGAAGGGATGTAATGTAGAAGCGCCAGGAAAAAATGACTGTAAAACACATTATACAAATGAGAAGAAAAGAAGAAATAAAAAAAGGAAAAGGAAGGAAGGGAAGGAAAAAAGCAAGAAAGGAAGGAAGGCTAAAGAAAAGCACAGGAAGGGAGGGAGAGCGAGAAACAGAAATGATGTGACTCATGGAGATTTAAAAGGTATAGGGGAATATTGCCTTACATGGGCTCAAAAGAAGTCTGGAAAGAGATTGGAGATGATAGACAGTTCTGAGGCCAAGTGAAATACAGTAATGCAGACGAAGAAGATTACATCTGTTCTTTTAGAGACAGTTAAAGTTCTGGAGTGAAGAATTATACATGATGATCTTTAAAGTTCCTTTGTGAAAAAAGTTGAGTGCTTTGTACTCTGCTTCGTTTTTTATTTGCCTAAGTCTCTGTGAAATAATCTTCTCAGTGCTCCTTTCACGTCTTTATTCCACAGTGCGTAGACGAGGGGATTGGGGGTTGGGGTCACAACTGTATGAAGAGGGAGATAAAACTTCCGTTGCCCCTCCTGGATATTAGAAACAATATTACTGGACACTCCCTGTAACATTGGGAGTAATATCATCCTCTTCCCCATGGATATCAGAAAAAATATCCCAGGGTGGCTGTACACTCTCTGCGATATTGACAGTAATATCATCCTCTCCCCCCTGGATATTAGAAACAATATCACAAAAGGAGTGTACACACCCTGCAATACTGGGGATAATATCCTCTCCCTGCTGTGAAATTGTTGCTAATATCCAGAGGGGGAGAGGATGATATTACTCCCAATATCGGAGCAGGTGCACAACTTTTCTGTAATACTGTTTTTAATATTCAGGGTTGGGAGAGGATGATCTTATTCCTAAAACTGCAGGGGATATACACTCCTCCTGTGATTTGGTTTCCAATATCAAGGCGGCGAGAGGATGATATTGCTTCCACTATCACAGGGGCTGTACAGCCCCCTGTGAAATGGTTCCTAATATCCAGGAGAAGAGAGGATGATATTACTCCCAATGTCACAGTTGGTGTAAACCGGACAGTAAGGACTCAGTAATGTGCAAACGCCCCTGTGACACTGTTCTTAATATCCAGTTTGGGAGAGGATGATATTACTCCCAATATCTCAAGGGGTATACACCCCCTTTGTGATATTGTTTCTAATATCTGCAGGGAAGAGGATGGCATTACTTTCAATATCGCAGAAGGTGTACACCCACAGTGTGATAGTATTCCTAATATTCAGGGAAGAAAAGGATGTTATTACACCCAATATCGCAGGGAGTGTACAACCCCCCTATGATATTGCTCCTAATATCCAGAAGAGGAGAGGATGATATTACTCTCAATATCGCAGGGAGTGTACACCCCCACTGTGATATTTTTCCAAATATCCAGAGGAGAGAGGATGATATTACTCTTATATCGCAGCAGGTGTACAACTTTTCTGTGATATTGTTTGTAATATCCAGGGAGGTAGAGGATGATATTACTCCCAATATCACAGAGGGTGTACACCCCCGTACACTCCCCCCATAATATTGTTCCTAATATCCGGGGGAAGATGATATTCCCAATATCACAGGTTTAGACAACGCCTGTGATATTTTTCCTAATTTCCAGTGAAGGAGAAGTTGATATTACTTTAAATATCACAGGGGGTGTTCATACCTCTGTGATACTGTTTCTAATATCCAGGAAGGGAGAGGATAATATTATTCTCAACAACGCATGGGCTTCACACCTCCTCCCCATGACATTGTTTCTATTACACAGGGAGAAAGAAAATGGTATTAAACTCAATATCGCAGGGGGTGAACACTCCCCCTGAAACATTCTTCCTAATACACATGAGAAGAGAGGATAATATTGCTACCAATATCGCAGGGAGTGTACACCCTACTGTGGTATTGTTTTTAATATCCAGGTGGAAAGAGGATGATATTACTGGCAATGTCGCACAGGTGTACACACCCCTTGTCATATTATTTTCAATATACAAGAGGGGAGAGGATAACATTACATCCAATATCGCGGGAAGTTTACACCCCCTCCATGCTATTGTTCCTAATATAAAGGGAGGAAGAGGATGATATTCCCTTCAATATCGCAGAAGGTGTACACGCCCCCTGTGATATTTTTCCCAATATCCGGGGGAGAGAGGATGATATTATTCCCAATATCGCAGGAGGTATACACTCCCTCTGTGATATTGTTCCTAATACACGACAGGGGAGGGGCAGAGAATGATATGACTGCCAATATCGCAGGGAGTGTACACCCTCTCTCTGATATTGTTACTAATATTTAGGGGATGAGAGGATGATATTACTCCCAAAATCCTAGGGATTGTACACCCCACCTTGGGTATTGCTCCTAACATCCGGGGGAGGACAGGATGGTATTACTCTCAGTATTGCAGGGAAAGTACACCCCGCTGTGATATTATTCCTACTATTTGGGTTGGGAGGAAGTGATATAACTCCCAATATCTCAGAGGGTGTACAATTTTCCCAGTGATATTGTTCCTAATATCTGGGGTGCGGAGAGGGTGATATGACTTATATTACTTCCAATATCGCAGGGGGTGTAGGCGATATTGTTTCTAATATCCAGGCGGGGAGAAAATGATGTTACTCCCAATATCGCAGGGGTGTACACTCCCCCGTGATGTTGTTCCTAATATCAAGGGAGAAAGAGGAAGATATTACTTTGAATATCATAGTGTTTTTACACTCCCCCCCCCCACTGTGATATAACTCCTAATACCCAAGAAGGGAAGAGGATGATATTACTCCCAATATAGCAGGAGGTGTACAGCCCACCTGTGATATTGTTTCTAATATCCAGAAGGAAAGAGGGTGATATTACTTCCAATGTCGCAGGGAGTACACACTCCCACTGTGATATTGTTCCTAACATCCAGAAGGGAAGAGGATGTTATTACTCCTAATATCACAGGGGTATACACCCACTCTGTGATATTGTTCCTAATATCCAGGGGAAGGGGAAAGATAATATTACTCCCAATATTGCAGGGGTGTACACCCTCGCTGTGATATTGTGTTAAATATCTGGGGGGAGGGGGTGGAAGATGATATTACTCTCAATATGGCAGGGAGTGTACATGTACACCCCTCCTGTAATATTGTTTCTAATACCCAGGGAGAGAGAGGATGATATTACTTCCAATGTTACAAAGGGTGTACAACCTTTTTGTGATATTGTTCCTAATATCCAGAAGTGGGAGAGAATGCTATTACTCCAAATATCACAGGGGTTGTGATAAAATTGACAAATGGGATCTAATTAAACTTAAGAACTTCTGCACAGCAAAAGAAACTCAACAGAGTGAACAGACAACCTACAGAATGGGAGAAAATATTTGCAAATTATGCATCTGACAAAGGTCTAATAGCCAGCATCTATAAGGAAATTCAACAAATTTACAAAACAAAAAATATACAAAATATACAAAAAATACAAAAAATATACAAAAAAACAAAAAAACATACAACCCAATAAAAAAGTGGGAAAAGGACATGAACAGACACTTCTCAAAAG
This sequence comes from Mandrillus leucophaeus, assembly GCF_000951045.1. NCBI lineage: Eukaryota > Metazoa > Chordata > Mammalia > Primates > Cercopithecidae > Mandrillus > Mandrillus leucophaeus. The sequence continues at coordinate 193,474 of NW_012099655.1, forward strand.
AAGACATACATGCAACCAACAAGCATATGAAAAAAAGCTCAACATCACTGATCATTAGGAAATGCAAGTCAAAAAGTAACAGATGCTGGCAAGGTTGTGGAGAAAAGGGAACACATACACACTCAGGTCTACCCTACCCTCACATGCATAGAAAATGTTCTCAATACTGTCCCTTCATGTGTCTTAACCAACGCCCTCCATCTCATTCACACGGACACTGCCCTTATTCATATCTGCTATCTTGCTTCCAATAAGGATTACAAACATGTGGCTTGGGCTGAAATGGGTTTACGGGCATGTTAAGTTTGGAAAGCAGAGTTTAGTGTAATGACTGTGAGTGCCCTCAGCTGTGTAATACACGCTCTGCCTTACCACCGACCTTCACACCTGGCCCACCTAGAGCATATGGTTCACCTCCTAGCCTTGAGGCACTTAAAGTGTTGGTACCTATGACCAAATTTTTAAACTTTACAAACTGTTCTTTTCATGTCTTATTTTTTTTCTTCATGATAACTTTGAATGTTCTACAATAATTAACTTTTCTCTATTACTATGATATTCTAATAGTAAATGACTCCTAGTTACAAATCAATTATAAAATTCCATAAAATCTGTTTCTCTACCATCTTGATTCAGTTTATCTCTTATTTTCCTCAGCATGCCCTCAATCCCCCTACATTAAATTTATATTTAAATGCCCAGCAATTTCTGGATATTTTTTTCTTTTTATCAACCTTAAGTACTTTACGTCATATACACTGCTTAAAGTCAAACTTATTACTGACAATGGTTTCTTGTGCTTTCTTTTTTATTTTTTTGAACGATTTTACCAGCAATTTATGAATTTTACTAATTTCTTGCAAAAATGTATGTTTTACCTTATTCTCTCAGTTGTATGCTGTTTTTTATTTACTTTCTATTATGATTGTAATTTCCTTTCTTCTATTTTTGGGGAGTTTAGTTTGTCATTCTTATTACATATTCTTAAGAGTCTACTTTTTATATTGATTTTCTACCTTTCTTCCATAACATGTAGGTAAGGTTATATATTTCCCACTCTGCATCTTATAAGCTATGATGCATAGTATTTTATTATCATTTTATTATCATTTTAATGCATCTGGTTTATCGTGTGATTTCTTTTTTGATTAATGAATGCATATTTATTAATTTACAAACACATTTGGTTGTTCTAGTTATCTAGTAAATCTGATACTATCTAAAGAACATGTAAATTGAATTTTTTTGATAATAAAAAGTACTTCATGTAACACTATATATTCTCCCAAGGAACAACTTATATTGGGGAAAGTACTTTAAATCCACTTGAGTGAAAAAAGTAAGTGTAATGTAGTGATTGATGGGATAAAGACAAGAAAAGAAATAATAAAATTATAATAACAATAAAATAAAGGAGGAGAGTGCCCTTGTAGAAATCAATGACAGCTTTGCATGCATTATGAAACATGGGAGGCTATGACTTTAAATTCCATGCAAATTTAATTCTACTGTCCAAATATGTCAGAGAAGTTTTTGATTCTTTGGCAGTTATGGTTTAATTTATGAGTATCCAGGTTTTAGTAGTGATTGTCTATGGATGCAGTAGGTACAAGGAATGAAGTTTATTCTTTGATAAATTTTGTCTGTAGCTAAAACGAAAAACAGAGAAGAGTAGCTAAATGCAACTAAAGACTAAAAATATGTATGAGTTTAAGTATATAAGATATTTGAGTATTTTTAGATCATCAGAGGAGAGACACAAATAGGAAAAGCTGAGACAAAAGAGAAAGGAGAAAAGAACAAATCTGAAGAATTTAGGTTCTTATGGAGGCAAGAAAATATGGGAAGTAGAACACAGCTGGAAAGACACAGAGAAAAAGTGAAAATAAAGTAGACTGAAATGAAAGTGACCTAGCTCTTAAGGCTGTAGTTTCCATTTTAGTGAAATAAATGACCTTATACCTGTTTCCCATGATAGAATGAAAGTTCATTCTGGATTTCTTCCTATCAGCAAATCCTGTGTATTCTTTCTTAATAGTCTTAAATCACTTCCCACTTTCTTTACTTATCTCAATCACCATTCTATAAATGAGCATTTTTCAGACTTGTGTTACAGGACACATTCTCAGGTGTTCCTATATTCTAAAGCAAGAGAAATACTGGTTAGGAATATCACCATCACTCATTCATATTATTATCATTGTGCTCTTTCTCCTAGGTGCCTTCTCATCTTTACCATGCAATATTATAATTATATCACCATAAAAGTTTGTTGTATAGGATTCAGTTTCTGTTTCAGCTGAGTTCATGAAAGTCAACAGGAAACAGTAGTTGGCAAGAATTTCCAAATTCTAAACGAAGGTACACACAAACTTAGGTAGGACTTTCAAAGATTCCATGGTTTAAAACAATAAATATTTGTTTCTCGCTGACAGCGTATGTCTGTTAAGTTTAGCAAGGAACTCTGACACA
>NW_012099655.1:195995-198503 GCF_000951045.1 Mandrillus leucophaeus
ATGAATGCATATTTATTAATTTACAAACACATTTGGTTGTTCTAGTTATCTAGTAAATCTGATACTATCTAAAGAACATGTAAATTGAATTTTTTTGATAATAAAAAGTACTTCATGTAACACTATATATTCTCCCAAGGAACAACTTATATTGGGGAAAGTACTTTAAATCCACTTGAGTGAAAAAAGTAAGTGTAATGTAGTGATTGATGGGATAAAGACAAGAAAAGAAATAATAAAATTATAATAACAATAAAATAAAGGAGGAGAGTGCCCTTGTAGAAATCAATGACAGCTTTGCATGCATTATGAAACATGGGAGGCTACGACTTTAAATTCCATGCAAATTTAATTCTACTGTCCAAATATGTCAGAGAAGTTTTTGATTCTTTGGCAGTTATGGTTTAATTTATGAGTATCCAGGTTTTAGTAGTGATTGTCTATGGATGCAGTAGGTACAAGGAATGAAGTTTATTCTTTGATAAATTTTGTCTGTAGCTAAAACGAAAAACAGAGAAGAGTAGCTAAATGCAACTAAAGACTAAAAATATGTATGAGTTTAAGTATATAAGATATTTGAGTATTTTTATATCATCAGAGGAGAGACACAAATAGGAAAAGCTGAGACAAAAGAGAAAGGAGAAAAGAACAAATCTGAAGAATTTAGGTTCTTATGGAGGCAAGAAAAGATGGAAAGTAGAACACAGCTGGAAAGACACAGAGAAAAAGTGAAAATAAAGTAGACTGAAATGAAAGTGACCTAGCTCTTAAGGCTGTAGTTTCCATTTTAGTGAAATAAATGACCTTATACCTGTTTCCCATGATAGAATGAAAGTTCATTCTGGATTTCTTCCTATCAGCAAATCCTGTGTATTCTTTCTTAATAGTCTTAAATCACTTCCCACTTTCTTTACTTATCTCAATCACCATTCTATAAATGAGCATTTTTCAGACTTGTGTTACAGGACACATTCTCAGGTGTTCCTATATTCTAAAGCAAGAGAAATACTGGTTAGGAATATCACCATCTCTCATTCATATTATTATCATTGTGCTCTTTCTCCTAGGTGCCTTCTCATCTTTACCATGCAATATTATAATTATATCACCATAAAAGTTTGTTGTATAGGATTCAGTTTCTGTTTCAGCTGAGTTCATGAAAGTCAACAGGAAACAGTAGTTGGCAAGAATTTCCAAATTCTAAACGAAGGTACACACAAACTTAGGTAGGACTTTCAAAGATTCCATGGTTTAAAACAATAAATATTTGTTTCTCGCTGACAGCGTATGTCTGTTAAGTTTAGCAAGGAACTCTGACACACGTCTTCCCTCTCAAGATCACAGCCTGACAGAGTTGCCAGCATCCTTAACATTACTCATAGCTATAAGAGAAAGACAACTTGGAGGATTTTGTTTTGGCAATTAAATATTCTGGTCTGGAATTAACATGGGTTACTTTTGGTCACAACTAACTGATCAGAACTAGCCATTGGGTTCACCCGGTTTTTCAAAGAGTGTATCTGTCTGTCAGCTGCAGAGGACAGCCCTTAATATGTGCCAAGGCAGCTGAAAAAATCCACAGAAAACATCATGAGCACACACTATGGTGGCCTTTAGTTGATTATTCCTACGCGGACTGGGAAGATTAGAGGTGTGACCTATAAGATGAAGGGTAGATTTGGTGAGGATCGTGTTACACATTCTTGCTCCCCACCTCAAGTCTGGTAGGAGGAATTCAGTGGAATGACTTAGAGAATTTTGTAGGTATTGGTGGCTGTCTGGTGAACAAAGTGGGCAGATTTAATAATACATGTCTGAAAATACATAAATGTGAGAGACTGATTGAAGCAGTGTTGAGCTATAATACATAGTAAAGTAAACCTTGCTGCTTAACTTCCCCTTTCCCCATCTGCAGAGTTTTATCCTGGCAGGTTCAGAAACCACATTTATAAAGCTAAAGGCAGAGAGAAACATGTACGAGATGGAGAACTAGAGACACGGATAACCCTCATACGTCCCCATAGGAGCTCAGACTAGAACAGGTCTAAATTTGAGGGGTCTTAGTTGCAAATTAGTTATGAACTGAAGGCAGACATTTTAATTACTGATATGAGAATATTTTATTACTAAAGTTTGGCTTTTTTATCATTTGAAAGGGACCAGAAAAGTCACAAGACATTTTAAAGATGTAATCCAGGAACAGGAAAAGAATCGCTACCATGGCATGGGCAGTATAGATAATAGGAAAATATTTTTTTTCTGTTTTAATAATACCTAATGAGTTCATCTCATTGTGAACATATTAACAGGTAAATATGTATTGAGCTTTACTAGGTGCTGGGCACTCTGCAAAGCTTGTTATATGTATTGTCTCACTCCTCATCATCTTATGTATAAAATTTGCACTATTATTTCAGTCACTATAAATTTGGAAACTTTATCTTCTAGAGGTTAAATAACTTTCTGTGGGAGTGAAAACCTATTCCGGTGGGATTCTAGTGTCCAGAA
>NW_012099655.1:198553-203276 GCF_000951045.1 Mandrillus leucophaeus
AAGCAGTGTTGAGCTATAATACATAGTAAAGTAAACCTTGCTGCTTAACTTCCCCTTTCCCCATCTGCAGAGTTTTATCCTGGCAGGTTCAGAAACCACATTTATAAAGCTAAAGGCAGAGAGAAACATGTACGAGATGGAGAACTAGAGACACGGATAACCCTCACACGTCCCCATAGGAGCTCAGACCAGAACAGGTCTAAATTTGAGGGGTCTTAGTTGCAAATTAGTTATGAACTGAAGGCAGACATTTTAATTACTGATATGAGAATATTTTATTACTAAAGTTTGGCTTTTTTATCATTTGAAAGGGACCAGAAAAGTCACAAGACATTTTAAAGATGTAATCCAGGAACATGAAAAGAATCACTACCATGGCATGGGCAGTATAGATAATAGGAAAATAATTTTTTTTCTGTTTTAGTAATACCTAATAAGTTAGTCTCATTGTGAACATATTAACAGGTAAGTATGTATTGAGCTTTACTAGGTGCTGGGCACTTTGCAAAGCTTGTTATATGTATTGTCTCACTCCTCATCATCTTATGTATAAAATTTGCACTATTATTTCAGTCACTATAAATTTGGAAACTTTATCTTCTAGAGGTTAAATAACTTTCTGTGGGAGTGAAAACCTATTCCGGTGGGATTCTAGTGTCCAGAACCTTATATAATACATGATAGCCTCCTAGAACCTCACAGGACTGTCCAAGCTCCTTAGCATACAAGATCCTCCAGGATTTGGTACATCTTATTCTTCCAAGTGTATCTCCTATCATTTCTGATTATACTTTCTCTCCTCTAACTATAATAGAATACTTAAATCCCTCAGGAGGTATCTATTTCCCACATACTTATTAATGTCATGAAAAATAATATGACACCACAGAAGAGAAAGAGATTATGCTTGGGTGAATAGGACATATTTGTGGACTACATGAACTTTAAGTTTGACTTTAAGCAGTGTCTATGACATAAAGCACATAAGATTGATAAAAAGAAAAAAATATCCAGAAACTGCTGGGCATTTAAATATAAACTTAATGTAGGGTGATTGAGGGCATGCTGAGGAAAATAAGACATAAATTGAATCAAGATGGTAGAGAAACAGATTTTATGGAATTTTAGAATTTATTTGTAACTAGGAGTTGTTTACTATTAGAATAGCATGGTCGTAGAGAAAAGTTAATTATTGTAGAACATTCAAAGTTATCATGGAGAAAAAAATAAGACATGAAGAGAACAGTTTAGAAAGTTTAAAAATTTGGTCATAGGTACCAACAATTTAAGTGCCTCAAGGCTAGGAGTGACCCATATGTTCTCCATGGGCCAGGGGTGAAGGTCTGTGGTAAGGCAGAGAGGGCTGAGGGCACAGCTGAGGGCACTCACAGTCATTACATTAAACTCTGCTTTCCAAACTTAACATGCCCATAAACCCATTTCAGCCCATGCCACATGTTTGCAATCACTGGAAGCAAGATAGCAGATGTGAATAAGGGCAGTGTCGTGTGAATGAGATGGAGGACATTGGTTAAGACACATGAGGGGACAGTATTGAGAACACTTTTCTATGCATGTGAGGGCAGGGTAGACCTAAAGGTAACACAGGACCCATATTTAGAGTTTATGCTGAGTTAGATTCCTGAAAAGTGATTAAAGATAGACAGGAGATTATTAAATGGGTTAAGTCCATTAAGTTATTAGGTTTAGAATTACGTAAGTGGTGTAGGTAGCTAACAGTTATTGGGTGGTTTCTATTAACATGACACAGGCTTTGGGCTAAACTCTACCTGGGTTATCAGATTTATGGATCACAACAGCCAAGTAATTTAGGAACTACTGTTACCACTCCTGTCCAGGTGAGGAACCTGTAACTTGACATAGCACAATGAAGTTCTTAAGTATTGCCCTAGTTAATTAGATTGATAGGATGGGGCTTGGAACACCAGCACTCTGACTCAGAGTCTCAAGCATGTTTTTTAGAGCACAAATTCCAAAGTGCAAATGGGCACATAAGAAGCGCAAACTGTGTTTACCCATGTAACAAACCTGAACTTAAAGTTGGGAAAAAAAGAGCAACAAGAGCGAAACTCTGTCTCAAAATAAATAAATAAATATAAATGTCCCAGCTTTATTAATTTATCATAGATTTCAGTCTTTTTGTCAGATAACTGAGTAAACAATAAAAACAGAAACTAGTAATAAAAACAACATAAACATTCAATGAACTGCTCGATACTTTAGAGTTTATTTACTATTAGAATAGCATAGTCATAGAGAAAAGTTAATTATTGTAGAATATTCAAAGTTATCATGGAGAAAAAAATAAGACATGAAAGGAACAGTTTGAAAAGTTTAAAAATTTGGTCTTAAAATGTACTCCTGAACTTAAAATAAAAGTTGGGAAAAAAAGAAGTGCAAATTGGTGTTAATACAAAGAGGTGTGACGAGAGAATTTGGTTGGTCTTGGTATTTCCAGTCAAGTAAAAAAAAAGTGATATCAAGTGCCATATAATATGAAACACAAAACAAATACAAAGAAACCAAGCATATGTTTAATATAATAGAGGAAGAATGTGAAGACTTGACGTTCCTAAACACCAAACAGTTTTTGAAAAGTATTTTAATAATTCTAAAGATTTATTTAGCACTTACCAGTGCCGTGATTAATTTTTCAGCATGTCACATGGATTAATTTATTTAACCCTCACTGCAAACCTACAAAGTGATTAAACTGAAAAATATACAGGTTGGGTAAAGAGCAGAGGGTTATACCCAGCTACTTAGTGGAACAAAATTTCAAACCAAGGCTGTCTTGGCCAAGAGTTGGTGTGTTTAAAGACACTGAGTGAAGCAAGAGAGTGTCAAATAGGATAAAATGCAAGGTTTGTTCAAGCAGGCCCTGAATCTCTCTGAAATTACATTAAAAATATTGGATATTTCATTAAATTATTCAATAATTATTTATAATACAATTATTTCTATTTGTATTAAAAAGAAATATTTCATTTTTTCTTAATAGTATTTTAAGTGAATTCACAGATATGTTCCTTTACTACAAAGAAAATCACATACACATATATTTTCAAGTTTTGTTTTACTGTATTTCTTGAAAGAAAATGTATGCTTAATGTTTTAAATAATATTACACTGTGAGTCTTTTACAAAGAAAATACTACAATTCTCTCCTTACAGTAATCAATACTTTAAAATTTTCTGTTTAAATATTATTTTAATTCCCTAATCCTATATGTAGGCACAATATAGTGGGTAGATCATTACGAAATGTCCCAATGTTGGTATATGCTTCAGCCTTCAAAGATATTGAGAGAGTATTAAAATGTTTGTAAACACACACACACACACACACACACACACACACACACACGGTTCCATGAGCTAGATAATTTGAATTTATATGCTTGCTTCTTTTTTCGAGACTATGTTAGCCATATTGTATGTAAATAGAGCCAGAGAGACAAGCGACATTTGTAATACGTGCATACTTGGAAGTCATTTCATGTCATATTTATTATCTAAAATTCCAGCACAGAAAGTTACTGTTTCCTGATTTTTCCACTAGAAAGTTTGTTCCCTCCTCAGCAGTCTCCTCAGGGCTCCTCTTACATCCTTGTTCCTCAGAGTATATATGAGAGGATTGAGGGTAGGAGTCACAACGGTATAAAAAAGTGTGAGGAACTTGCCCTGGCTGCGGCCATAGGATCTCTTTGGTTGAATGTATATGGCTGAACTGGGCCCAAAGAAGAGGGACACCACTAACAGATGGGAACCACAGGTCCCTAGGGCCTTGCGCCAAGCCTTGACTGACTTAGTATTTATCACTGCTTGCACAATGAATCCATAGGAGACTAATATCAATGCCATAGGAAGAAGGAGGAGAACCAATGTGGCCACAAAAAGCTGGACTTCATTTGCATGAATGTCCACACACGCCAACTTGATCATGGCAGGTACCTCACACAGGAAGTGGTGGAGATGGCAATTCCCACATCGAGGCAGCCGGAGGGTGATGGTGCCTTGGATGAGAGTGTTTCCTACTCCACTTAGCCAGGCTATTCCTGCTAAGGCCTTGCAAAGTGATGGGGCCATGACAGTAGTGTAATTGAGAGGTCTGCAGACAGCTACGTAGCGGTCAAATGCCATGACAGTAAGGAGTACACACTCAGTGGAACCCAAGGAGAGGGACACGTAGAGTTGTATGGCACAGCCAGTGGGTGTGATGGTCTTGGCCGGTCCCTTCAGGTTCCACAATAGCTGGGGAACAATGCTGGTAGTGAAGCAAAGGTCAAGAAAGGAGAGATTTGTGAGAAAAAAATACATAGGCGTGTGGAGTTTGGAGTCCAGGCAGGAGATCACAATAATGGCTGTGTTGCCCACAAGGGTTAGAAGATACGATATCAAAACTACCACAAAAAGGATGACCTCCAACTGGGGCTGATCTGAGAATCCAAGCAAAATAAAATCTCCCCCAGATGTTTGATTGTTTCTTTCCATTAGTCATCCAAGGTAAAGAGAAAACTAGGTATAGGGAATTCAATTTAGAGAAATGTTGTTACTACTCACATACAATATTTGAAGTAAAATCTTAACTGAGGTTTTTAACTGGAGGGATTTCTCTGAAAAGGAAAAAATAATTATTATTAAAAAGATATTCTTAAAAACAAAAACATTCTTTAGGTCATTATTTTTGGTCTCAATAAAC
>NW_012099655.1:203526-204935 GCF_000951045.1 Mandrillus leucophaeus
CCTCCTGAGTAGCTTGGATTACAGGCACGCACCACCATGCCCAGCTAATTTTTGTATTTTTAGTAGAGACAAGGTTTCACCATGTTGGCCAGGCTGATCTTGAACCCCTGACCTCAGATGATCCACCCGCCTCAGCCTCCCGAAGTGTTGGGATTACAGGTGTGGGCCTTTTTTTATATGATCAGCTCTTTTCCCCATTTGTTGAAAATTATTACTAACTATAATCTACTCAAAGATGAAAGAAAGCTCCCAGTTCAGGTGACTATACAATTCTGTTAGTAGGAAATTCTGTTTGGAGGAAAAAACTTATCTGAATACTGAGACTATAAATACCCAGTAGTAAATTATGAGTGACAATTGATCATTCTAACAGAAATTATAATGCAAAAATAATACATAACAGTGAGGAAGTGGGTCAGAAAAATAAATTTAACATATTTTGTGTCCTTTCTGTCTTATAGACAAGGCTGGTTATGATAAGGTTTTGTATAACTAATTTTCTGATCAGAATGATACAATGTCAGACACAGATGAATTTCAATATGGAAGGAAGCTATTTTCTTTATTTAACAACTTACATGACTACCACAAAATCCTTTATCTATTATAGTTGAAAAATAAAACATTTGTAACATATGCACATCAAAAGGCAAACTCACAAATTCAGAAGTGCACACATTTGTTCTGACTGATAGCCACAAAATGTTTTTGTTTAAAAATAAAGTTAAAAACTCATCTACTCTGACTCATTTAAAGACAAGGTGTTATTTCACATGATTATGAAGAGACAAAATATGTCTTTGTCAGCTCATTTCACCATTGTTCTACATTTAAAAAAAAACTGTCTGGATTATAATATACTCCATAATGCTTCATTTACTATTTTATTAATGGTATTATCCTCTATGCACGAAAATTTTCTGCCCTTCACATAGAATCTTACTGAATCTTTTATCTTTAGTAATAATGAAGGCTAAATTTATTATTTTGTTTAGATAATTTTATATTTCAGAAAGTAAAATGGTGATTTAAATGGGGTAAATAAAGATTTAAATTTTTAAATTCTGAAACTAAATGTTTAAATTTATATGGATACTAAAGAATTCTACTTAAAAAAATGGAAAATCATGTTGCATAGATTCCCATATTCTGCTTATTCCCAATGCTTCTTAACATACAATGCTAATTTATCCGAGACTGATGTGTTCTAGTGCTAGTCACTAAAAGTCATATTTCAGTTATTTAATACATTAAATTCTTATGACTGTACTATTTATATGTCAGAATTATCAATGAAATCAAAATCATCTATTCCTCTAATATATTTTTATTATATTCCAATTTTATTTGAATGTTTGTATTATAAGGAATGGTTCTACAAGGGCCTTTCAACTCATTACTAACTTTCT
>NW_012099655.1:205205-207004 GCF_000951045.1 Mandrillus leucophaeus
ATATACATTTTAATCAGAAAATAGTATTGTGAAAAACTGTATTTGCAAATCTGAAAGATGAAGAAAGGCTATTAAGTGCTATTTGGGAAAGGAAGAATTATCTAGAGGAAAATCCATTTCCTCTTGGCAAGAAGATCAAGAACTTTGTTTTCCCAGTGCATTTTTCTAATTATTTTTGTGGTATGAACAATGACTACATTTGATATTAATACATAAAAGTCAGACCTTAGAAACGACTCCTAAAAGGAAATCTGTAGGAGACACAAAGTGAGTCATTAAAAGAAGTAGCTAAGTCAGTCAAAGCTGACTAATGTGATTGGAGGCAACTCAAGAGGGAGAAAGGAATGGTGACATGAGGCATTAAGACAGGTTACTTACATTCTCTCATCAGTCTCCTCCTTCCTTTCACTTCTGTCAGCGTGCAGACAGTATCTCTGGTGACATGACTTAAGCATATTAGAGTTTCTCCCCTGAAGTGAATATCACTGCCCAATACCTACAAGTCTGGTGAAAGTAAATATTTCTTGGGCAACAGTCCCTGGAGAAAATCAGATTAGAAAAAAATTAGAAGTATGTAGGATATAGATTCTCTCAACACCTTGGAGATCTGCATCTCCAAATTGCTAATTAGCCTGGAGTGTTTAGTGTCCAGGCAGGGCTTTCTCAAGGGAGAAACATGAAGTGAGGCATTTCTCAAGTGGACATTTGCTATATCTGCAGTGAGACAATATCATGACAAATTATTTTACCCATGCTCAGGCCCCTCAAGTGTATACATCCTTATGTTCATCGCTATGGTTGGAGAAAAAGGAAAGAAGCAATGTCCTTACTATTAGAAGCTAGCTACACACCATGTAAATGAGACTTGTTTCTCTTTAATAACTGGTTATTTTCCTTAACAAATATAAACATTTTTCAACATCAGTTACCATTATGTATAATGTCCATGCCTGAATAATGCTCCATTATAAGGATGTCCCAAATTACTTGAGTAAATGCCATATTATTGGTTACTAAATTTGTTATAATTTTACTTTATATTAAGAACTGCTGTGATAAAATATTTTTATAATTCAATATATGATTTATAATTAAATATGCATACATACTATGATGTATTTACTTAGAAATAATATATGAGTCAAAAATATGGCATTGTCATATCTAAAAGAATTTTAAAACATCCACCTATGTCTCTTAACACTTGTGCAAGAGAGCCTCCCCACCTCACCCCTGCCAATTCCAATTCAATGATTATTTTTGTCTTATAATCCGTTAGGTAAAAAATCACATATCATCATGACTTTTAATTTGATTTATAAAAAATTCCAAATCCCAAGTTTATGCAAGAATTTACATTTTCTCCCCATTCTTCAAGTAAGATTCACAGTTTGCAGTGAAATATTTATATATTTAATCCTTTAAATATTTAATATATTAGTTAAATCATTGAGTCAGTAATCTAATATCATCATTATTTTAGTGGGTCATCATTTGATCCATTAAATAATGTATTATTTTGTCATTGATTTTAAATACCAGATTTATGACATTTTAAATTATTTCAGACAATTGCATTTTTATTGCAAAGTTTATGACTCTTCCAGTGATACGTTTCCCAGAAATATATCCACTGATTGTACTGATTCATGAAAATTTTATAGTGCATTTATTACTGTTGTTCTGTTTCAATTTCACATGACTTTTAAAATGTATGTATGCCCATGTCTCAGAATTCTTATCCAGTTACAGTTCCAAAATTATACTAGGTAGTAAATATTTTTAAAAAGAGTAAATAA
>NW_012099655.1:207054-207551 GCF_000951045.1 Mandrillus leucophaeus
CTCTAATATATTTTTATTATATTCCAATTTTATTTGAATGTTTGTATTATAAGGAATGGTTCTACAAGGGCCTTTCAACTCATTACTAACTTTCTATCTTGATCATATGAAATCATACTCTCTCCAATTCACTGAGAACCAGCTTACAAATTGGAGGTGAGATGTGTAGCCATTTGCCTCCTCTATGGTTTAAATCTAAGACTTGTGACTTGAAGAAAGTCTCCTAACACGATCTGAGAAGGAGAGTTGTTTTATATATATATTATATATACGCACACTCATATATACACATACATATATATGGAGAGAAACTATACATATATACATTTTATACATTTATATGTAATTTTTCTATTTACTTTATTATGAAATTTATATATAAATTATAAAATACTTATGTAAATATACATTTTAATCAGAAAATAGTATTGTGAAAAACTGTATTTGCAAATCTGAAAGATGAAGAAAGGCTATTAAGTGCTATTTGGGAAAGGAAG
>NW_012099655.1:207601-208027 GCF_000951045.1 Mandrillus leucophaeus
CATGTTCAGTCCTCTGAAGAGCAAGTTTTTGGATGATCTCCAAATCTATTGCATCAGGATCCATCTGCACATATATACATTTTTAAATTACATTTTAAAAAGTTTATATTAATTTTAGTTCCATTTTCTTTCTCCATCTTCGCATTTTAATACTATTTCTCTTTTTAAAAACATTTTACCATAAGAACTCTCAGTAAAAATTGCCCATATTTTTCTTTTAATATTCTGTAACAAATGCTTCTGAAACTTAAGAGGGTGCTTTTTTTTTAATGTTTACATATTTTATAGTTACATGCAAATCACAAAAATAATTATTTGACTCTATGTACCAATAATTAAAGTTGAATTTTAAGACATTTTTATGGAAGGAAATAATAAACTTTCTAGAATTATTAGGTAATTAAGAATCACAGGGGACAGGCACCT
>NW_012099655.1:208077-210158 GCF_000951045.1 Mandrillus leucophaeus
ACATACTTACAAATTATCTAATAACTAAATATACTTTCTGTTTTTAATTGTAGTCTGTGTTAACTAGTCAGTTATTCTTGCCTGTTCAGATTATTTACATTGTCAATTACTATCCACACAGTATAAATAAAAACCACAGTTTCACGTTTACATTAATAAGTCAGGTTTTCATAAAATTGGGATATCCAGCAAAACATACACCTTGGTCATTAGTGAGCATCACCATTATTCCCCAATAGTAGAAATATCACATTCTGAGAGAAGATTACATCTCTCTATTTGGCAGATAACCTTAAGCAAGATCATGGAAGTATCACAATTCTCCACTGTTTCTTCTATTACAACTATTATATGAGTAGTTATTAATTCCTCATAGATCAAATGTTAACAGAGCCCCTTTCTGAGAACTAGACGTTTAAATCCAAGGCAATGCCTCTGTAGGTGCCTAGAGCTACTGAATTGTGCTATAACCATGTTCAGTCCTCTGAAGAGCAAGTTTTTGGATGATCTCCAAATCTATTGCATCAGGATCCATCTGCACATATATACATTTTTAAATTACATTTAAAAAAGTTTACATTAATTTTAGTTCCATTTTCTTTCTCCATCTTTGCATTTTAATACTATTTCTCTTTTTAAAAACATTTTACCATGAGAACTCTCAGTAAAAATTGCCCATATTTTTCTTTTAATATTCTGTAACAAATGCTTTTGAAACTTAAGAGGGTGCTTTTTTTAAATGTTTGCATATTTTATAGTTACATGCAAATCACAAAAATAATTATTTGACTCTATGTACCGATAATTAAAGTTGAATTTTAAGACATTTTTATGGAAGGAAATAATAAACTTTCTAGAATTATTAGGTAATTAAGAATCATAGGGGACAGGTACCTTTAAGAACACACCCCCTTGTGACCAAAGTAAAAGTCAGATAGGCCCCTCAGGGGCTAGAAAATGCCTAAGAGTGTAGAGTGAGAATTTGCCTGGCTTCTGAGGTATAAACTGGTAATTTTATACTCTAAGTACAGAGATCACTCAAAAATTACCATCACTGTAACTAAAGAAGCTCCTTACAAGACATGTGGGAGAGTACACAGCTTTTTGTTTGTTTGTTAACTTTTAGGCTGTTTGTACATCTTTTCCAAGAAGCAAATTTTCAAAGTCCTCTGGTACCTAACTATGGGTCAAAATTTTTTTCTTGCCACAGTTCTCTGGAGAGCTGCCTTAACTTCCTTGTTCCGTAAGCTGTAGATGATGGGGTTCAGCATGGATGTCACCACTGTGTAGAAGAGAGCTAGGAGTTTATCTATTCCTGGTGAATGGCTAGCCTTGGGCCTCAAGTAGGTGACAGATCCTGAGCCGTAGAAGAGTGTTACTACAAGCAGGTGGGAAGAACAGGTGGAGAGAGCTTTACGGCGGCCTTCAGGTGAGGGCATGACCAGCACTGCAGCTAGAATTCTGCCATAGGAAGCAATGATCAGTAAAAATGGGCTGGAAATGCAAAGGATTGCCACGACAAAGACTGCAGCTTCATTATAAGATGTGTCCCCACAGGCGAGTGCCAGGATAGGTGGGAGGTCACAGAAGAAGTGGTCTATTTCACAGGGGCCACAGAAGTCCAAGGAGAAAATACAGTTTGTCTGGCCCAGGCCCACCATGCATCCTACTCCCCAAGAAACTATTGCCAAGTGGGCACACACTCCACGATTCATTCGTGTTGCATAGTGCAATGGGGAGCATATGGCCATGTAGCGGTCAAACGCCATGGCTGCCAAAAGGCAGCATTCACTGATAGCAAACAATGTAAAGAAAAACATCTGTGTGGCACAACCCTCCCGAGAGATTCCTCGGGCCTCGCTCACCAGGCTCTGCAGCATCTTGGGTATGACTGAGCAAGTGTAGCCGATCTCCAGGAGAGACAAGTTGGCCAGGAAAAAGTACATGGGGGTGTGGAGGACTGGGTTGGTCCAGATAGCAAGGGCTATGAGAGCATTGCCTGTCAGTGATGCTAAGAACATGAGTAGGATGAGGGAAAATAGAAGGAAACACTGTTCAGTGACCTCAGAGAATTTGGCAAA
>NW_012099655.1:210208-214753 GCF_000951045.1 Mandrillus leucophaeus
TTCCTGGTGAATGGCTAGCCTTGGGCCTCAAGTAGGTGACAGATCCTGAGCCGTAGAAGAGTGTTACTACAAGCAGGTGGGAAGAACAGGTGGAGAGAGCTTTACGGCGGCCTTCAGGTGAGGGCATGACCAGCACTGCAGCTAGAATTCTGCCATAGGAAGCAATGATCAGTAAAAATGGGCTGGAAATGCAAAGGATTGCCACGACAAAGACTGCAGCTTCATTATAAGATGTGTCCCCACAGGCGAGTGCCAGGATAGGTGGGAGGTCACAGAAGAAGTGGTCTATTTCACAGGGGCCACAGAAGTCCAAGGAGAAAATACAGTTTGTCTGGCCCAGGCCCACCATGCATCCTACTCCCCAAGAAACTATTGCCAAGTGGGCACACACTCCACGATTCATTCGTGTTGCATAGTGCAATGGGGAGCATATGGCCATGTAGCGGTCAAACGCCATGGCTGCCAAAAGGCAGCATTCGCTGATAGCAAACAATGTAAAGAAAAACATCTGTGTGGCACAACCCTCCCGAGAGATTCCTCGGGCCTCGCTCACCAGGCTCTGCAGCATCTTGGGTATGACTGAGCAAGTGTAGCCGATCTCCAGGAGAGACAAGTTGGCCAGGAAAAAGTACATGGGGGTGTGGAGGACTGGGTTGGTCCAGATAGCAAGGGCTATGAGAGCATTGCCTGTCAGTGATGCTAAGAACATGAGTAGGATGAGGGAAAATAGAAGGAAACACTGTTCAGTGACCTCAGAGAATTTGGCAAACGCAAAGTATTTGACAGACATGCTGTTGTCCTGCCACATGGAACAATTAAGACTCATGACCTGGGAAAGAGAAACACCAAAGTCACTAAAAAGATTCCTTTGGATGAGAGAAATAAGTCATTATTACTTTTTAGGAGTTTTAGTAAATCAGAGAAATGAATTTCTTACCTGCATTATAAAATTCAGAAATTACACTCATCCCCATACCTTTTCAAACCAAATCCTATTCTGTGTTCACTATCTCAGTTGATTTGTCCAAAATATAATCACCAAGCATAAAAGTTTAAAATGTTAATTTTAGCTCAATTCTCCCTTCATCCCTTCCTTTAATGAGTTGTCAAATACTACCAAATAAAGGGCCTCTTGTACCTATCCATTTATCTTGACACTGACTTGCTTTCTTCATTCATTCATTCAACAAATATTGAGCCAGAGTATTTTGCAGTTACTGTTGTCGATCTTGGGATTCAACAATAAACAAAAAGCATTTCTCCCCAAATGGAAATTATACTTTAGTACAGTAAAACAAATTAATTATTCAATAAATAAATAATTGCTATGATACAGAGAATTAAAATGAGGGCATGTCCTGATGGCCAACCAATTGAGATCAGGTGGTCAGAGAGGATTCTTGAGAATGAGGAGTGTGAGCCAAGATGTGAAAGACAAGAAGGGACAACCATGTGAACGTTGCATCACAGCCATTCAAATCCTGTCTATATTGTACTGCTTAGATAATTTTTGTCATAGCAACTAATGTTTTTACTTTTAATATTTCTCATCTGCCACTCTTTCTCTATCAGACTGCTCTTTGCTAAATAAAAATTACCATCGCCTGCAAGTGCAAATTCAAAGTGCTTAATAAGGTTCGTGAAAATCTATGGGCTGGGCCACTGACAATTGATAGAAACTTTTATTTCATCCCTTACCCAAATGGGCCTCATGTTACAGTTATATCAAATTACTTGCATGTTGAGTATATGCCTTGCTTACACATACTTTCTTTTGTTTGTGCTCATTTTCCCATGGGGGGCTGGACATTTGCTTCACTAATTGTCCACCTAGTAAACCGCCTATCAATATTCAAGTTCCAGCATAGTTTTGTCTTCTTTCTGGAAACTCTTTCCGACTCCCCTTCACCTTCATCCCCATAGTAGTCAGTTACATGACCCCCTCTTCCAACCCCGCTGTGTTTTTACCACCCTATAACAGCTGTGATAGCACTTTTACCACTCTGGTGACAATTACTTGCTAATTTCTTCCTGACAATAGCCCCAGACACAGGTACTGCATCTGGGATTTCATTTATTTATTTTTGCTTGCCATTATACCTAGCACCCTTAACAATTAAGATCTCATGTAATGAAAAAAAATTTTTAATGCTAAGTTTTACTATGGCTGCTTATATATTCTGCCCATAGGTACATATTCTATTTTCTGAAATTAAATCTGGTCTCCCTCAAGAATCTCAAATGTTACAGTTATTTTTCTCTCAATCTAATAATTATCTACTCTTGACAAAATATTCCTTGCAGTTGGTGTACTGCAGTTTGGATTCCTCATGAGATTACTGTGATGATTAAGTTAATTCCCACAATCACTTAGGAAAGTAATTAGGTGCTCAGTAAGTACCAGGTATAGCAGTGCATATACACATATGTACTGTCGCAATACGTTTATCTTCCTCTATTTTACCTATTGGGAAATTTTACAACACACTTCCTAATCGTTCCTTCTATTCAACATCTTCATCTCTATTTTATATCTTTGTCTATTCATCTACCATCATGGAGAGAAGAAATGCAAGAAATACAAACACACATACATACATACATAAACATGCCACCTGAATGCTATGTCTTAGGGAAAAATAGTTGTATATTATAGATCATTTAAATCTATTAAATTGAGTACTATTCACCTAAGCAACTTTTAACTAAAAAGTTAAAGGTGAAGAATAAGTGGATTAATCAAAATACTGTTAAATATGAAGCAGCAACTCTGCATGATTGCATGGACCCTCAAGACATATGGCTATTGGAAGAATTGCCTGCACATTGAGTAGTCTATTATAAAGCATTTACACACATAGTAAAGCCTGTATAAACATTGTCCTTGCATTGCAGTTAATTTTAATATTTATATTTCTCATGAAGCAACACAATTCACTTCAGGCTGAGCCAAAGAAAACTGAGACAATAGCCTACCTATCTTTCTGTGCATGTGTGTGAACACAAAAGATTTCCTTAAATTGATTAATTATTCAATAATATTTAATGCAGTTTCATAGAAAGCTCTGTATGTAGAAAGTTTGTCATCTCACTTGTCAGTTAAATGTGCAGCTATATATCTTACCCATTGTATTTCCTTATTTCCAAAGTGACTATTTCCATAGTTTTTTCAGTGGCACTGATGGAAGGACAAAAAGGAAAATCCAGTCAGGAAAGAAGAATGTCTGATTGTTTCTTAACTGGTGATAAGATGAAGATTTCCTTTCATAAAAACCCTTGTCCCATTTAGAGGGTGTACAACAAATGCAAATGTCTGTGTTAGGGATGAGGGTTAGTTAGTGGGTGTTGGGGAACAGGAAGCACCTAGTAGTGGGTCGGACACAGTGAAGACTGACCACAAAGGCTAATGCACTCTGCAAATCACTTGATACTTTTAAGACTCACAGGATGAATGAAAGCATGCATCCAATGATAAGTACAGTTTAAAATCTAACAAAGTTCAGTAATAACAACTAAAAAGTATACAATATCAGACATAGTGAATGTCTGTGAGTACTTCCAAGGTAACTGACAATGCATGGTATTCTATCTAGGAATAAATACCAAATCGTATAAAAATAAATGTATGGGACTCACTGAAAGTGAGAATACAAACAAATGTAGCAAAATTCTCCTCTCCCTTCCTATCACTCAAAATAGCACTGAACTAGGTAAAATCTGACTTTTAATTACACTTTCTACTGTTTTTTAGGACTCCTCACCTATTGACCCTAGTCTAGGCACGCTGAGATCTATGTAGTAGAGGTCAGCTTTGTAAACATACCAAAAATGTTTTATTTTCATCACTACCTTTGGAAGAAGAACTGTCAGGGGCCTGCAGAAACATTGGTAGGTAGTAGAACAATTTGGCGTGGATATTGCTTCTGTCTCTCATCTGATACGTTTTCTTGACCTAAAATTTCTGATTTATCGTTTCTTTGTAAAGATAGAATGATGAAGCACTTTCTGGTTTTCTTGATGAATTGTTTTGATTTAAAAATGCAAACAGGCCAGGCACAGTGGCTGATCCCTGTAATCTCAGTACTTTGGGAGACTGAGGCAGGTGGATCACTTGAGGTCCAGAGTTCGAGACCAGTCTGGCCAACATAGTGAAACCCTGTCTCTACCAAAAAACACAAAAGTTAGCCGGGCACGGTGGCGATTGCCTATAGTCCCAGCTATTCAGGAGGCTGAGGTGGCAGAATTGTTTGAACTCAGGAGGCAGAGGTTACAGTGAGCCAAGAACTCACCCCCACTCTCCAGCCTGGGCAACAGAGTGAGACCCTCTCTCTAAATAAATAATTAAATAAATATGCAAACATCGTAGAAACAAACCATGAATAAAAAGTAAGAAATAGCTATTAAAATGCAAAACTTCTGCCCTTTAAAGCCTCATATTAATGAACTCATAGGACATTGCATGGAATATTCTGTTACCATCAACCTATAAAATAATCTATATTAAGAGTCAGTAATCAAGTCATTCAAATTGGCACTGTGACATAA
>NW_012099655.1:216113-244046 GCF_000951045.1 Mandrillus leucophaeus
TTACAACACACTTCCTAATCGTTCCTTCTATTCAACATCTTCATCTCTATTTTATATCTTTGTCTATTCATCTACCATCATGGAGAGAAGAAATGCAAGAAATACAAACACACATACATACATACATAAACATGCCACCTGAATGCTATGTCTTAGGGAAAAATAGTTGTATATTATAGATCATTTAAATATATTAAATTGAGTACTATTCACCTAAGCAACTTTTAACTAAAAAGTTAAAGGTGAAGAATAAGTGGATTAATCAAAATACTGTTAAATATGAAGCAGCAACTCTGCATGATTGCATGGACCCTCAAGACATATGGCTATTGGAAGAATTGCCTGCACATTGAGTAGTCTATTATAAAGCATTCACACACATAGTAAAGCCTGTATAAACATTGTCCTTGCATTGCAGTTAATTTTAATATTTATATTTCTCATGAAGCAACACAATTCACTTCAGGCTGAGCCAAAGAAAACTGAGACAATAGCCTACCTATCTTTCTGTGCATGTGTGTGAACACAAAAGATTTCCTTAAATTGATTAATTATTCAATAATATTTAATGCAGTTTCATAGAAAGCTCTGTATGTAGAAAGTTTGTCATCTCACTTGTCAGTTAAATGTGCAGCTATATATCTTACCCATTGTATTTCCTTATTTCCAAAGTGACTATTTCCATAGTTTTTTCAGTGGCACTGATGGAAGGACAAAAAGGAAAATCCAGTCAGGAAAGAAGAATGTCTGATTGTTTCTTAACTGGTGATAAGATGAAGATTTCCTTTCATAAAAACCCTTGTCCCATTTAGAGGGTGTACAACAAATGCAAATGTCTGTGTTAGGGATGAGGGTTAGTTAGTGGGTGTTGGGGAACAGGAAGCACCTAGTAGTGGGTCGGACACAGTGAAGACTGACCACAAAGGCTAATGCACTCTGCAAATCACTTGATACTTTTAAGACTCACAGGATGAATGAAAGCATGCATCCAATGATAAGTACAGTTTAAAATCTAACAAAGTTCAGTAATAACAACTAAAAAGTATACAATATCAGACATAGTGAATGTCTGTGAGTACTTCCAAGGTAACTGACAATGCATGGTATTCTATCTAGGAATAAATACCAAATCGTATAAAAATAAATGTATGGGACTCACTGAAAGTGAGAATACAAACAAATGTAGCAAAATTCTCCTCTCCCTTCCTATCACTCAAAATAGCACTGAACTAGGTAAAATCTGACTTTTAATTACACTTTCTACTGTTTTTTAGGACTCCTCACCTATTGACCCTAGTCTAGGCACGCTGAGATCTATGTAGTAGAGGTCAGCTTTGTAAACATACCAAAAATGTTTTATTTTCATCACTACCTTTGGAAGAAGAACTGTCAGGGGCCTGCAGAAACATTGGTAGGTAGTAGAACAATTTGGCGTGGATATTGCTTCTGTCTCTCATCTGATACGTTTTCTTGACCTAAAATTTCTGATTTATCGTTTCTTTGTAAAGATAGAATGATGAAGCACTTTCTGGTTTTCTTGATGAATTGTTTTGATTTAAAAATGCAAACAGGCCAGGCACAGTGGCTGATCCCTGTAATCTCAGTACTTTGGGAGACTGAGGCAGGTGGATCACTTGAGGTCCAGAGTTCGAGACCAGTCTGGCCAACATAGTGAAACCCTGTCTCTACCAAAAAACACAAAAGTTAGCCGGGCACGGTGGCGATTGCCTATAGTCCCAGCTATTCAGGAGGCTGAGGTGGCAGAATTGTTTGAACTCAGGAGGCAGAGGTTACAGTGAGCCAAGAACTCACCCCCACTCTCCAGCCTGGGCAACAGAGTGAGACCCTCTCTCTAAATAAATAATTAAATAAATATGCAAACATCGTAGAAACAAACCATGAATAAAAAGTAAGAAATAGCTATTAAAATGCAAAACTTCTGCCCTTTAAAGCCTCATATTAATGAACTCATAGGACATTGCATGGAATATTCTGTTACCATCAACCTATAAAATAATCTATATTAAGAGTCAGTAATCAAGTCATTCAAATTGGCACTGTGACATAAACTGAAAAGATGGGGTTTCACACCCATTGATAAATTATGTTTTATAGATTCTTATTTAATGTTACAAAACCTTAAGTTGGCACTAAACACTGGAAAGTTTCTGAAGGTTTCAATAAGAAGATGAACTTTCAGTGATTGTTGGATTTATGAAAAAGACAGAGGAAGGACGTAAGTTAATTTTGATAGGTCAATGACTTATCCTCATGCCACCTTACACAGACTCCAGATCTAAGATGAACACACTCTCTATAGTTATACTTTGGAAATAATCCAGCACAAGTCATTCATTTTAGGTTGGCTCTGCGTATTTAGAAGTGTTCCTTACCTGGCTCAGTCCCTTAGTTCATCTGTTTTCATGGTGAAGTGTTTCTCTGTTTCCTATCAGCAGAAAGAAAACATGTGATACACTATTAAATATTGTATCTAAAACATTTAATGCACTTTCTGGCATACAAAAATACAATAAATGTTAACCTTAATTATGATACAATCCTTTTAAACACTTTAGAAGTGCATATGATTTATGTAAATTAGTTATTAAAAATTATGGATAGGACCACCCATTGTTTTCTACTATTTCCCCATAGTCACTTCATCAAGGACTTAATGTTTAACTGGGTGATATCTTAACCCCTTAGAAACTGCTTAATCTTTTGACAGAATTACCATGTACAAGATAATCGTATGTCCATTCCCCAAAAATAAGAGCTATGTCAATGTCCTATGAAATAATTAATTTAGAACAACTTATGGCAATTTTGTGACAGGAGTACTAAGAAGCTGAGTTGTACTTCAGAGAAAGAAAAAATAACTAATTTAAATAATGACCTGAACTGACAATTTCTTTAGGTATTGGCTGTACATTTTTACACCTTAATTCACTGTCTTCCACAGCCCTCTTTTCTTAAGGCATCAGCTATGTTGCATACCTTTAATCATAACATTTGAGAGAAAAAAATAGATGATTTTTGCTTCTGATGAACCACTTCCTGATTTTCTCTGCACCAGCTCCTTATAACTTCCCAAATTCAGACGATGTAAATCTGCCCCATCTTCACTCCTGAGAATGTGCTGAGAAGACTTTGTTGCAGTCAGAGACAGTATCTGATCTCAGGAAGACTGGGTGCCTCGTGAGAGTGCACCACATCCCTCCTAGCAATGCCCTCAGCTACACGCGCACACACACACACACTCACTCACAGGAAGAGAGAGAGAGAGGCTGTGCTAGTTACATAAGGATTACACAATTCTTCCTAAAAAGCAATGGGATATGAATACGTCATACTTCAGTTCTCTCTGTGTTTTGAATCCCTATCCTGCCACACTCCTCCCTAGGGACTTACATTGTCTTCTCACTGGAGAATATCAGGAAGCAGTTTGACTGAATCTCTCAACCACTTCCTGATTTTCATGGACAGATCTGTCTCACTTGGGAAGCAAAAGTAGTAAATATAAAAGGCAGATTAATTAACAGTTAAGTAAAACTAACCTGTATTAATTGCTATCACAGGCTGTGCACACAGTACAATATGAATTAATGTGAAATGTGCTATTGCAACCAATTCTTTGATCACTCTAAACTGTTAAAATATTCAGATTTTAACTTTTGTATGAATTAAGCATAATAATCATCAAAAATAGTTTAAAAAACTACACAAGCAACTATCATGTCACATTATGTTGATGAAGTTAATATTTATACTGATTATTAGAAAAGATTCAAACTAATAAGTTATCATAATCTTCTAGTCACAAATGAGTTTCACAAAGCATCCGCTTTTTCCTATCAAAAGTAAACATAACAAAATAGAGAAGCAAAAGTATATATTAGGAAAGATAACGAATTCAGTAAAGTACCTAGTTTTAAAGAAAAGTAAGTATGGTAGTGAATATATATCGTTTAAATGATATAAAGGAAAAGGAATAAGGAAGAGGAAAGTGTCATTTGGGTAGGAAATTACCCTTAGTATAACCCCCTTATAAAATAGGCACAATGTCCTCTTTGGAATTTTTTATTGCCCTATTATATTAATATAATATAATCTTATATTATCTGGCTTACTCTTTTTAGTACCTTTGAACTAGAATCTGGTTGCTTGAAAATGATTAAAATGTAGTTCTTACAGTTATCATTCTCTGGATTACATATAAAGCCAAGGGATTTTTATTAGGTTTATGGGGATAAGCAAGACAGCTATCTTCTCTAGCGTTCTCCACTTATTTAGTAACAGAATAATGAATTTACCTAGTGTGGCAAATGCATTCAGAAATAA
The DNA here is from genome assembly GCF_000951045.1 of Mandrillus leucophaeus. Taxonomy (NCBI): domain Eukaryota; kingdom Metazoa; phylum Chordata; class Mammalia; order Primates; family Cercopithecidae; genus Mandrillus; species Mandrillus leucophaeus. Next base: position 220,455 of record NW_012099655.1, read on the forward strand.
TCTATTTCTCAGCTTCTGTCGCAGCTTGTTGCATCCTACAAATCATTCTGGCTGATAAAATGTAAATTGAAGTAGGTTGGGAGAGCTCCTTAAAGGGAAAGGGCATACCTTATTTTCACTCTTCATCCATTCAGCTGTCCTGGAACTCAATGTGATGCCTGAAGCGCTAGCCTGCACAAGAAGGACAAGTACCAAAGCTAAGGGATGTTGGAACGGAAAGATAGAAGGAGGCTGAATTCCAGACAAACTGAACTTTTTTGGGTGAGAGATATAAACTTCTATTTTTTTAGAAAGGTACTGGTATTTTAGGATTTTCATTATGTGCTCCAGAGGCTAACCCTTACAGATTCAGGAATAACCTCTCAAGCAGATGATTCCATTAAGTTGAGAAAAGCTACTGCAATTGTGCATACTCTCTATTCTTGACTAAGAAAGTTAGTTCTCCCTTTCAGTCAGCACCAAAGAGCACAGGTACTTGCTGGGACATGATAAAACACATCCATTAATTTGCATAAAATTAAATAATTTACTCAAGCACTGAAGGAATACTAAAGGCCAGTAGCAAGTTGAATTAATAATGGAAATTTTTGTTGATGAAGAAAAGATTGAAAGCAGAAGTATGAGAGAGGAAAATAAAGATAAGTTTTCATAGCTACTAGATATGTTTGTGCAGTTGGTGCATTGTACAAAGTTGTGTAATTAAGAGATGCCTGGCTAAAAGAAGTGCTATCGTTGCCTTTTTTCTTCTAAAATACTCTGGTGCCTTTATCGATCAGTACAATCAGGTGTTGTATGTTTTATTGACCCCTTGTCCAGGGGGTAGTTTGTAAATATTTTCTCCCATTCTGTAGGTTGTCTCTGTTGATTGTAGAGCCAATTAACAATAGAGTTCATTAACATTTATTCAACATGATAATATATTAAAATATTGATAGTAATAGGATAATTTTTAAATTAAATGAAAAGCATTATATTTGTTATTTTAGAAAAGAGCAAATATATTACTAACTAACCAGTATGTATTTATTTTGTGGCATTGCTAGTTTGGACTTAATTTTTTTTTGTTTATTTTAATTTTTTTATAACCTTTGTTTTATTGCAGCCTTTTGGAGAAAATGGGCCTAATTGGAGCATGGTAATATCTACTGGGTAAGCATTTGTGGACAGGTACAGCTTCTGCTGTTCAAAAGCATAAAATACTATTAATTCACTAGAGCTGGTTTTAAGTCCTTTAGAAATTTTGATATTCTGTTAAATTTATTTTGCTGCCAAAGCTAATGTGAAAACTTGTAAAGCTCTATAACTTCATGGTCTCTTGGAACATGCCACTGAGAAGGAAGAAATACCTGGCACACACGCTAACACTCTATCCTATGTTCATAGCAGACATAGTTAGTCAATCCCAGCACTGGTGTTGAAGTGGGACATTCCTTCAGAATCCTCCCCATTTGGCAAAGGAGATGAAGACTCTTTGTCATTCCTTTCCTGGAATGCAAAGGATACAACCATTTTTATAAGCTGTGCAGTCAGTCTCTGCTACTTCCCAACATAAGTTTCAAGTTCTCCTGGGAATTACTTCATGATTTCTAATTTTATTTGTTTCATTTTATTTCATTTATTTTTTCAATCTTTGTGGGTACATAGTAGGTGTGTATATTTATGGGGTACATGAGATGTTTTCATACAGTCATGCGATGTGAAATAATCACATCATGGAGAATGGGATATCTATTCCCTCAAGCATTTATCCTTTGAGTTACAAACAATCCAATTACACTCTTCAAGTTATTTAAAAATATACAATTAAGTTATCATTGACCATAGCCACCCTGTTGTGCTATAAAATAGTAGGTCTTATTCATTCTTTCTATTCTTTTGTACTCATTAACCACTCCTAGTTCCTCCACCATCCCCTGGCACTTCCGAACCTCTGGTAACTATCCTTCTATTCTCTATGTTCATGAGTTCTATTGTTTGGATTTTTAGATCCCACAAATAAGTGAGAACATGCAATGTTTGTCTTTCTGTGCCTGGCTTATTTCACTTAACATTGTGATCTCCAGTTCCATCTATGTTGTTGCAAATAACTGGATTTCATTCTTTTTAGGTCTGTATAGAACTCCATTGTGTACATGTACCACATTTTCTTTATCCATTCATCTGTTGATGGACATTTCATTTGTTTCCAAATCTTAGCTATTGCAAACAGTGCTGCAACAAACGTGGGAGTGCAGATATCTCTTTACTATACCGATTTCCTTTCTTTGGGGTATGTACCCAGCAGTGGTATTGCTGGATCATATGGTAGCTCAATTTTTAGTTTTTTTCGGAAACCTCCAAATCATTTTCCATAGTGCTTGTACTAACTTACATTCCCACCAACAGTGTACAAAAGGTTCCCTTTCTCCACATCCTCACCAGCATTTGTTATTGCCTGTCTTTCAGATATAAGCTATTTTAACTGGAGTGAGATGATATCTCATTGTAGTTTTGATTTGCATTTCTGTAATTATCAATGATATTGGGCACCTTTCCATTTATCTGTTTGTCATTTGATCTTTTTCCCATTTTTTATTAGATTATTAGATTTTTTCCAGTAGAGTTGTTTGAGCTCCTTATATACGCTCATTATTAATCATTTGTCAGATGGAGAGTTTGCAAATATTTTCTCCCATTCTGTGGGTTGTCTCTTCACTTTGTTGATTGTATCCCTTGCTGTGCAGAAGCCTTTTAACTTTATGTGATCCCAGTGGTCCATTTTTGCTTTGGTTTCCTGTGCTTGTCGGGGCATTGCTCTAGAAATTTTTGCCCATACCTATGTCCTAGAGATTTTCCCCAAAGTTTTCTTATAGTAGTTTCACAATTTGTAGTCTTAGATTTAAGTCTTTAATCCATTTTGTTTTGATTTTTTTTATATGGTGAGAGACAGGGGTATAGTTTCATTCTTCTGCCTATATATATATCTAGTTTTCCCAGCAGCATTTATTGAAGAGACTGTCTTTTTCTCAGTGTATGTTCTTGGAACTTTTGTTGAAAATGAGTTCACGGTAGGTGTATGGATTTGTTTCTAGTTTCTCTATTCTATTCCCTTGGTCTATGTATCTGTTTTACGCCAGTTCCCTGCTGTTTTGGTTACTATAGCTCTGTAGTATAATTTGAAGTCAGTTTCAGGTAATGTGATTCCTTCAGTTTTGATCTTTTTCTTTAGGATAGCTTTGGCTATTCTGGGCCTTTTGTGGTTCCACATACATTTTAGAATTATATTTTCTATTTCTGTGAAGAATGTCCTTGGTATTTTGATAGAGATTGCATTAAATCTGTAGACTGCTTTGGGTAGTATGGACATTTTAACAATATTAACTCTTCCAATAGTCACAACTACTCTTCTATCATAGTTGTGACTATGATATTTATATTATTTGAAACCTAATTTTCCAACTCCTATATATCCTTCTGAAATACTAGACACACATAAATGTATTTATATATTTACATATGTTATATATGTGTGTGTATATATACACACAAAACAAGGATATTTGTATTTTCATAGTGTTAAAATGTGTTCATAATAGAAGAGGAAGAGTCAATTGTATATATATTGCATATATGTATAATGTATTTTATATATATTCTTTAAAGATGGTAGACACTTTATCACATCTGTAAGCTCTTCATTTTCCGTGCTCTGTGGGAAGAAGTGAACTATGTATCCACTGCCCAAATATCTGTAAAGGGCAAGCGTATGTCACTATTAATAAAATGACCATTGCATTACAATCTTTGAGGGTGGGTGCTTTTTGACATTTTTCTACTGTAAATTCACACAAATGAATGTCCCATCTGTTTTTTTCTTTTCTATTCGGAATGATGAACATCATAATCTCCATGAGATGATAATAAATGATAAAAATATAATGAGATATATTGCTAGGAGAAATGTTCTTTCAGATTTTTTTTTAAAGACAAGGTCTTTCTCTCTCACCCAGGCTGGGGTGCAGTGGCATGATCATGGTTAACTGCAGCCTCAACCACTTGGGCTTAAGGGATCCTCCTGCCTCAGCCTCCCAAGTAACTGGGACTACAGGCATGCACCACAATGCCTGCTAATTTTTTATTTTTTGTAGACATGAGGGTCCCACTATGTTGCCCAAACTGGTCTCAAACTCCTGGCTTTAAGCAATCCTCCTGCCTTGGCCTCCCAAAGTAATTGGAATTACAGGCCTGAGCCACCATGTCAGGCCAAGAGTTTTTTATAATGTCAAAACCAGACACTTTAAATGAGTTATAGGCCTTTCATCCACCAACCATTACATAATGATGTAGAGTCTCTGAAATAGGGTATTGGGGATACATATCCTATATACAGGAAGAAGGTCAGAAACTACTGGATTTCTTGTCTTTCAGTTTGAAAAGAATTGCTATTTTCCATTTGGCCTGCTGGGAATAGCTATCATAATGCTGATTAAGATTATTGAGCACCAACAATAAAATGCATACTGATTGGGCAGCAATATGTTTTTAAATCAAAGTCCATTACTGAGAGACATATGCGTCCTCCATATGTTAGCCATTAAGAGAAACTTCTGTAGAATGAGGTGTAGATATAAAGGAATACACTAAAAGGGATGGTTAGGATTATCTAAGAGAATAAGTAGGCACAGTCATTGCACAGAACTTTCTATATTTGCACTCCTTTTTGTCCCAAACAGTGTAGATGACTACAGCATGCATTTGGCTCACTGAGAATATACCATCCTAACACTGACTAAAATAAAATTAGATAAAATAAAATTAGATAAGACAACTATGCTTACAATATCCAAAAGAAAGAATATGCAAGGAGAAAATGAAGTTTCTCTTGATTATTTATGGGTGCATTCTAATTCTGTGGCATGATTTAGTCATTTCAAAGAGTCATTTTCTTTCTTTCTAAACAAGTCTTATGATTATTTTCTTAATCATTAGTTTTAACATGCTAGGTGATAAAAAAATTCATTTTGGTTAATTTTAAAATTCATTAGGAAAAACAACATATATTAATAAAAATGTAACATTTTGTTAAAATCTATGGATATTCATTATTTTTAGAGCTCTGTTTCATTATTTCTGGGGAAGGATAATAAATAATTTTCTTGCTATGAAATACATAGATAACAATAGTCACAATCAGCCACTGTTATTTGGGGATGGGAGGAATAATGGAACATTGCAGTTGGCAGTTGACAGTTGACAATTGGCATTCTGGGAGTGTGGAATTTGAATTGTAAGAGGACTGCATTCTCCTAAGCCATGTTCTGACCTTGCTCTTGTTCTCTTCCTAGTAGCTTCTTCACTGCTCCCTTAACATCCTTATTTCTCAAGGTATAGATGAGGGGATTGAGCATTGGAGTTATGAGTCCATAGAAAAGTGCAAGAAGCTTGCCCTTCAATTTGGCTGTGTTGCTCTTAGGTGCCATATATGCATAACCACTAATGGCAGAGCCATAGAACATAATAACCACCAGCAGATGAGACCCACATGTATTGAAGGCCTTCTTACGACCCTCAAAAGATTGGATGCTTACTACTGCTTTGACAATGTTGATGTAAGAGAACAGAATTAATCCAACTGGGATGACCTTTATGACCACCACAGCTGCATACATCTCCACTTCATTGATCCATGTATCAACACATGATAACTGAAGCATGGCAGGTACCTCACAGAAGAAATTCTCCACTTGGTATTGACCACAGCGAGATAACAAGAAAGTCAGCACTGTTTGCACCAAGGAGTTGCTGAAACCTGTTACCCAAGCCACTGCTGCCAATTGCTGGCATAGCTGAGAATGCATGATAACCATGTAATGGAGTGGCTGGCAAATTGCTATATAACGATCAAAGGCCATTACTGAGAGAAGTACACATTCAGTGGATCCTAGACCAAGGGAGATGAAGAGTTGAGCTACGCATCCTATGAAGCTAATGTCTCTCTGATGGCTCCGTATATTTATCAGCATCTGGGGAACAGTGGAAGTTGTATAGCAGAGGTCCAAAAAGGAGAGATTGGCCAGAAAGAAATACATGGGTGTATGGAGTATGGGATCAAGGCAGGATAAGATAATGATGGCTGAATTCCCAATGAGGGTCATTATGTAGAAGATGGAGATGGCCACAAAAAGAGCCATTTCTAGTCTGGGCCATTCAGAGAAGCCCATCAGAATAAAGCCATTGTTGTAATAAAAGGTGTTATTGAATCTTCTCATTGCTGTGACACTATATGCTGGTAATACCAAAGCCAGAATTTTAGAAGCCTGATTATCTTGTGCTTAGAACTAAATGTTGGCTCATACATCTGCATGCAATAGAGAAACTGCGTAAAAGAAAACAAATTCATTAGTGTGTTTCCTCTTATTACCTCAGTAAGAAAAATGAATTTTTAACAATTATATATCTATATTTTAGCAATTATATTTTAATCCACGATTTTAACTTAGTAAACTCAGAGTTTACTAAGTTTTACTTAGGAGTTTACTAAGAGTTTACTAAGTAAAGAGGTTTTACAAGAATACAGATAGTAAAGATTTATTACAAAACGTTTGTTATAAAAAGGTATTGGATCTATGAAGATTAAGGAAAATGGAGACTTCATTGGAGTTCCATTAAATCTCTAATTTACCCAATATGTTTCTTAATCATTCAATTTAATTTATCTTCTTGCTGCTTTTTAGTGCATTTCTATTATAGAATATGGAAATTGCCACTGATGAAAGATACTATTGGTTAGGGAAGGTAAATTCTCCTTTCTGCTTATTGTAATTAAGTTAATATGAATAAAACTCCAAGGACTGAAGGCAATACACTCATTAAATTAATTTAGTATTGTATTTAGTCAAGAGATTAGTAAGAGTTAACATGACTAGAACCAACAACACATAAAATATTCATTTATTTTGCTTATATCAAAAACATTTACATTTATATTAAATAATGTATACTTATGAAATGGGAAATGTTCCTTGTCCCCCTCACAGGGCGTGCGATGGAGTGTGGCTCGCTTCTTCAATGCCCTGCTGCTCAAACTTCTAGGAGAGCTTACAGATGGGCAGGCTGTGGGGCTCCAACCCAAGGGCAGTGTCTCGGAGTGAATAAGCTGAAACCCCAGTGGACCTGTGTTACAAGGTGCTCTTTCAGTTTGCTATCTATAGGCAGCTTGCGTTAGTCACCTCAATTAGACGCTCTATCTTGTGGCAAGGACAGAGGGCTTTCTGTATCCCAGGTTCTTGCCTTGGTGTACGGGAAGAATCGGATCACACGTGGGCTTGGAGAAGGAGTGTAAAGTTTTATTGAGAGGAAGTAGCTCTCAACAAATGGAGCCGAAAGGGAGATGGTCTTCCCCTGGAGTTGGGCTGCTCAGCGACCCGATCTCCTCTGGCTGCCCTGGCCAAACTCCGCCTCATCCCGCTGATCTGCTGGCGTCTGTCGGTAGGCTATTCCGCCAGCGTGCTCCCCTCGGCGTCCTCTCGATGCCCCGTTGCTTACCCGCTACCCTCGCCACCCAGCAGCTTCTGTCATCTTCTGCTGATGTGCTCCTCTGACGTGTGGCTCCCTGTGTGTCTGGCTGCTAGGGTCTCAGGTTTTTATAGACCCAAGATGGGGCATGGTGGGCCAGGGTGGTCTTGGAAAATGCAACATTTGAGAACGAAAGCAGGAGCGTCTGTCCTCACCTAGGTCCATGGGGGTGGAGCCCTGCCTTTCTCTACCCAGTACTTCCCTGCCATATCACTTATGTCAACATGAACTACAAAAATGTTTGTGGTTTCTACGGATGCTCTCACTATTTCTTATTTAGCCACATATCCATGAAGAAAAAGTATCAAAGCAGGCTTTCCTATAATCTTCAGTATCACATAATCTTCTGTTTTCTGGGAAAATTTGCCTACACAATGGATGTTATATAGCAAAGTGGAAAAAACTGTGAAGTGTACCTAAGAAAATCTCTGGTGTTTGTCTTAGATGTGGTAATTCTCAAATATATGATCATGCACACATACACATACATATCAATATACACACATTATCTGCATGCTTCGTTTTCATTACGTGTAAAACATATATATAATTTCAGTGAGAATGTTTTATTGAAGCTTTGAACTATGTACAATGTATCACATAAATATAAGTATTACTATTAAAGTAGTAATAATTATCATTCATAAAATGATTCTCAGTGAAAGGCTTTTATAAGCAATTTACATATAGCATTTCATTTCATTTTTAAATAATTTTATTTATTTTCAATATAAAGTTGTAATTATTTTTATTCACCTTTTATTGCAAAATTTTTGGACAGTTTTAAGTGAATTCATTCAGGTTTTTACTATTTTTAAACTGATAGATAAAATTGTATGCATTTATGAAAAACATGATATTTTGAAGTATGTATACCTTGTGGAATGACTAAATCTAGCTAATAAACATATGCATTACCTTACATGGTTACCATTCTTGTGTTGAGAACACTTAGCATCCACTCTGTCAGCATTTTTCAAAAATATAGTATATTGCTATTAACTATAGTCACCATGTTATACAATAGACCCCTTTAACTTATTCCTCCTGTTTAACTGAAATTTTGTATTCATTGACCAACACCCCTCAGGTCCCCCTTGCCACCCACCATCGCCTGGTAACCCATTCTATGAGATCAACTTTTTAGCTTCTACCTATGAGTGAGATTATGCAGAACTTGTCTTTTAATGCCTGATTTATTTCATTTAATTCTCACAAATTAACTAATCATATCCATTTTACGGACAAGGACACTGAGTTTTAGAAAGTTTAAATAGTAGCCGGGCGTGGTGGCTCACGCCTGTAACCCCAGCACTTTGGGAGGCCGAGACGGGTGGATCACAAGGTCAGGAGATCGAGACCATCCTGGCTAACATGGTGAAACCCCGTCTCTACTAAAAACACAAAAATTAGCTGGGCGCGGTGGCGGGCCCCTGTAGTCCCAGCTACACGGGAGGCTGAGGCAGGAGAATGGGGTGAACCCGGGAGGCAGAGTTTGCAGTGAGTGGAGATCGCACCATTGCACTCCAGCCTGGGCGACAGAGCGAGACTCCATCTCAAAAAAAAAAAAAAGAAGAAAAAAAGAAAGTTTAAATAGTTTGCCTCCAATCACAGAGGTAGTAAATGGCAGAAGAGGCCTCAGACTCCTGGTATATCTCAGAGTAAACTCTATGCTTTTAACTGTTATTGCATGTAGCCACCAGGATTAATGAACAAGCCTGTGGCATGTGAATAGTGAAGCACTCACTGAGTAAAATGTTTTCTTTATGACATTAGATATTATCTGGTAAACATAAAAATCTGTCATCTCCAGTTATCTGCAAGCCAGAAATTAAGGCCACTCTTCTGTCTCAACTTAGAGATGACAAAGCACATGAGGCAGAGCGGGACTATGCCCTTGGGGAAAAGAAAGTAACCTGGTTTACGAGCCAGCACAATTACATAATAAAACTAAATAGAAAGTAAAATTGCTGGAAGAATGAAACATTTCAACATAATTTATAAATAATTACTATCCTGAGATCCAATTATTTAAAAATTCTACGAAGTTCGTAAAATGAAGTTACTAAAGGCACACCACCAAAAAGATTACTATACAAATAATTCAAAATAAAAAATGTTAAACACCACCAAGAGTTTAAAAATAAAAGAACACTATTGTAGAATGATAATATTTTACCTAGAAATTTCTTCTAAAGAAAATACTCTAGATATGTAATCTGATGCATATAAATATTTACATGCTAGGATATGCATAATTAGTATATTCACATTATTGAAAAATTACATAAAATAATCAATATTTTAGAATAGAGAATTGTTGAATATGTTTTGCTTATCAATAAAACTAATTTTAAATATGTAGTGCCTTTTCATGATTCTCACAATATCTTCGTACATGAAATAGGCATAATATAAAATATGAAGTTTTAAAAAATTGTTGAAATTTATGTAAATATAAGCTTATAAAAGCATGAGCAAATACAACAAAAATGATAATTGGGAATATCTCTGGGTTTGACATTATTACTAATTTTCATTATATGACTGTAGTCTACTTTTCCAAACTTTATTCAGTAATTAGACATTATTTTTTATAATTAGTTAATATAGTAGTTCCCCCTTATCCTCAGGGGATACTTTCCAAGTCTCCTAGTGGATACCTGAAACCACATATAGCACCAAACCCTGTTTTTCCCTATACTGTACATGTATACTTTGATAACGTTTAATTTATAAATTAGGCGCAGTAAGATATTAACAACAATAACTAACAATAAAATAAAACAATTATAAAAGTAAACTATAATAAAAATTATGTGAATGTGCTCTCCCTTTCTTTCCCTCCCTCCCTCAAAATACCTTATTGCGCTCTACTCACCTATTTTCAGACCATGGTTGATGGTGGGTAACTGAAACCACATGAAGTGAAAGTATGGATAAGGAGGAATTACTGTATATAATAGATGTCATTGAACATGGCACCTCCTCCAAGCATTAGATTTCTTATTACTGAGTTCTTGTTATAGTGCTTCCATTCCCATACATTATATTTGCTCTTGTGCTTGAAATCTTCCCTCTCCAGACACGATTAAATCATTCCAACAGGCAGTTACTGAGACTGGCGCCTGCATATATTCCATTTATTTCATATCAGTTTTATGCCCTTGGGCAACTGACTCAAGTAACTGTCACATGGAGGTTGTTATAGGGATTCAATAAGTTGATGTAAAACAGCACATAATTGGACAAAAAAAAAATTTCAATGCTAAATGGTTGCTTTGTTGTAGTAATTATCTTTCTCTGATGGCTAATACTATTTTAGTTTAGCCATCTATTTATTTACAGTTAATCATATTCATAGTACAAATATGTAGAATTATTTGACATATGGCAAGAAAAAAGTGAAAGTTTAATTCCTTTGGGTTTATGTATTATCCTGTTAAAATTTGTACTGTTCTCTTACATATATCATTGACCATTCATATTGAGATGTGTTTGATATAAATATGAGAATTTTCTTATGGAAAGAATAGATCATTCTACAGTATATGAAAACTTTGATTCATAGGTGGTCATTTGGACAGTGTAGAAGAACTTCAGACCAGAGAAAGCATCAAAGGGGAGCAAGGCAATGAAAACAGAAATGAAATAACAAAAACCAGATTTCACCATGTTGTTAATGGCCAGATGTAACTTCTACCACTTTAAAGGATATCATTCACTACTGATTTCAGAGGAATAGAAATAAAGAAAGAGAGAAGCATCCTAATCTTAATTTTGTTATCTGGAAAAAAAAACTATAGGAACAGCTCTTATTATACAAGGGCAGATTTCAAAGATTTGTCATCACATAGTCTAAGCAGAAGGAGTATTCATAAAATATTTTTATATCCTACTTCATCTAAACATATCTCACAACAATAATTTAAGATGTTTTTCTCATGTTTTCTTTAGTAGTATAAAACATCTTTTTTCTTCTTTTCAATACAAGATGACGTCATTGTGAGCAAAATGCATGATCAAATTGCTTTTGGAAAGTATATCTCTTTGTACTGTGTATGCTACCTAACTGGTAAAACAGCAAACTCATTTGCACAGTGCATGACAGCAAACTTTCTATACTCTTGTGTGGTGCTGCCAAAATGAATTTATAGTACTTTTAAAACCATTGGTAATCATTTTCAAATTATATATGTGCAGAAATGTGACTCCACAGTAAGTAGGGACTCATCCACTTTATTATTTATGTCACTTCCCAAATCAATAAGCCAATTTTTAAAACCAAATCTACATTTGTGTTAGGGAAAAAAATTGGCTCAGCTTTAGAAGAACTACCCAGAATAATTTTCCTTGTCTGCCAGTTATCTATCCCATAATCAACAATCCTAGAAATTAGGAAAGAAAAATTACCTAAATTCAATATCTTAAATTTAAACATGAGTATTTTTTTATTTTACTGTAAACAAATTTTATTTTTGATTAATTCATTTTTAAATCACATACCATGATAACATCTTTCTCTCCTAGTCACCTATAGTCTCACCCTCCGTAAGACAAACTCCTTTTTTGTCAAAATGACAATCCTCTAAGCAAAAGTTTCTGTCTCTAAGATATAGAAAAGCATAAAAAGTTAGAGTAATTTTACCTCTTTTAGAACAAGAGTTCCTTGTCCCCTGAAAGAAGTGTTTTCGAGGTTCTGTTGTGCCCCTTACCTCTTAGTTTTGCTAAGTTTTTCTACTTCTGAGGTAATGATTCATGCTTTGTAGTTCCTCCCAGGTCTTATCTTCTTTCTGTCTAAATCTCATCACAATATTGACTACTCATCTTTTGTGCTATATTTAAAAGAATGCAGGGATCCTAGAATATTTTTCTCCTTTATTCCTCAGAGAATAGATCCACCTTAGAATAGAATATGCTAGAAATTTTTACCTTGGGGAGCCAATCTCCCAGTTGCAATTAAGCAGAACTCAGAAATAGGAACTTTGGCCACAGGGAAAAATATAAAAAATAGCATCTTAAATTGCTTACAACATGAATGGATTCTATACAATTATTCCATTCAGCTTTCCTTCCTATAGAATAAATCCTGAATTTCAGATCTGTTTCTTCTCTAGGTTATTTTCTGCCTCTATTATTTATAATTAGATACTGAAACCAATTTATGGCTTCATGGAAAATTCCAAACCCATTCAGAATGCTCTTAATCTGTATTTATTGAAATGTCTTTCTGATAAATCAGTATTTCTTTCAGGGCTTAGTGAGAATTGTGGGCAAAATGTACACTCTCTGGATTGAGTTTTGAATCCATAGTCCTTTTTGATAGAAATATACCCAACTCATGAATCTTAAAATGAATAGGTTTACTTTGTGCTAAGGATCTTTTATTAGAGCTTAATATGAATTACATCATTTAGGTTTTTTCCCAGTGCTTCATCAATGTAGTACACTGTTAAATTTTGGGAAATTTTATCAAACCTCATAGTTGAGAAATGATGTCAGTGTCACTGTATTTTGTATTTAGGTTATCATAAATGAGGTTTATATTCTTTTTTGTATGTTTCAATGCCATTTGCCTATTTATGAAATATCTGCCCATATTTGAAGACACCATTGCTCCCTTTACTCTTGGCTTATAAATCTTTTTTTTGGATATCTGAAAACTCTTTTAGGGAGTTGGCCCTTTACCGTAATTTGCCAATTATAAATATGATTTTTGTGGCTATCATTTATGGTTCAATTTTGCTTAATATGTGTTTTCCACTGAAGTATAACATATACACCAAAATGTAAAAACTATAGAGTTCAATGAATTTTTTAAGTGGATGGAACCCTGTAAACAACACACAAAGAGAGAATATATCACCCAGATCATAAACTACTCCTTGTGCCTCCTCCCAATCACCATACCCTCAAACACTACTGAAAACATAAATTATATTTACCTGTTTTTGAAATTTTCATAATTGAATTTATCATATATATATGTATAAGTTTGTATCTGGTTTCTTTTGCTAAATGTTATGCCTTTGAGATTCATCTATGTTTTTGCATGTGCCATTTTTCTCATATACTTCTACATTTATGAATATATCACAATCTGTTATTCTTACATTTGGATAATTTCAGTGGGAGGCTATTACAACTAGTGTTTATGTGTACATTCTTGTAACATGCCTTTCAGTGAAGAAATGTATGAATTTTTTGGGCCTGTAACTACAAGTTAAAATTTCTAGTTTAAAAGTATAGGGTATATTCTGTTTTAGTAGAAACTGCCAACATGTTTCCAAAGGGGTTGAAATGATTTATACTCCGACCAGCATGTATGAGCATTCATTTCCACTACAGCCTGTTCACTTGGCAATGCCAACTTAAAAAAATATATATACTTTCTGTTTGATATATAAGAGGTATCTCAATATATTTTCTTGATGACTTTGAGGATAGACAACTTTTCAAGTCTATCTTGAAAAAATGAATGCTCAAGTGTTTTGTCCACTTTTTCTATGAGCTTTTTGTTTTGTCTTATTAACTTCTGAGAGATTTTTATATATTCTGGACATGAGTATTTATAAAATATATGCACCCCAAGTATCTTTTATGCTTTGGCTTATTGCTTTACTCTTTTTAATAATGTCATTACCTTTAATGGACATTTTTTTAAAATATACAAATATATAGAGAATAGTGCACTATACCTGATATATCCATCCAACAATAATGAATATGTGGCCCATTTTGCCTAATTTACATTCCCTATTACTCCCCAATTGTTATTTTGAAGTAAGTCTCAACTATCAATTATTTCATCCATATATTTCAGTATTCATCTCTAAAATATAGTGATTCTTTATAAAAAGCATCATTTTGCAATACAAAAAAATAATTCTTTATATCATCAAGTACCCAACTGTGTTTTTATTAATTGTATTTTTTTTCAAAAGGCGTTCTGAAAGTCCAATTTGTCAAAGTTTTCCTTTTTGATTGGTGCTTTCTTTGTCTGATTATTGAAATCCCTCTCTACCTTAAGGCTATGAAGATATATTTCTCTATTTTGTACTAGAACTATTATTATGTGACCTTCACACTTGGACGTATAACCTGCTAGTAATTGATGTTTATGTATTATGTGGGATAGGGGTCAATATTCATGTTTTCTACTCACTATCCAATTCACCCAACATCATTTATTGAAAATATCCTTTCCTTACTTAACTTCTGTGTACCCTTATCATAAATCACATACATTTTTCCCATATACTTACGGGTCTGACTCTCAAGTCTCTACTCAGTTTTTCTCTCCTGGCACCAATACCATATGGTCTTAATATATCTTCAAATAAGTCTGATATCTTGTAGTACAAGTCCTCCAGCTTAGATTTGATTCATCAAGTTTGCTTTAACCAATGTTTGTTTTTGCATTTCTGTATGAATTTTAAAATCAGCTTAACAATTTTTTTAAAACCTGTTAAATTTTTTTATTTGGCTTTTTCCCCCATTGGAAAATCACTTGCTCACTTTTCAAATCTAAGCCAGTTCACAGACCCAGATTCTCTCTTGAAAAGAAAAGGACAGGCCCTCTTAAAGGCATTCTGCAATGTCATAGTAAATCTATTTGGTAGCAATTCATACAGTTTTCCTCTAACAGAGTTTAGGGCTACTTGTCAGACAATCCTACAGTGAAAAAATGGAAGTATCCACATCTGAATTTTGCCAAATTCTTTCTCTGCATCTATTAAGATAATCATATGGTTTTTATTCTTTGTTTTGTTAATGTGGTGTGTCACATTATTAATTTGCTTATGTTGAACTATTTGTTCATCTCTGGGATAGACCTCTTTCCTTTTAATATTCTGTTAAATTTAGTTTGCTAGTATTTTGTTAAGGATTTTTGTTTTTTGCATCTGTGTTAATCAGGGATATTGGCCTGTAATTTTATTTTCTTGTAGTTTCTTTGTCTGGTGTTGGTATGAGGGTAATGTTAGCCATGTAAAATGAGTTTGGAAATGTTGTTTTTAGCATCCTCATCTGCTAGATATTCTGAGCATGATTTGATCTGCTCATTTGTAAGACACAATCAGTGGTAGACCTATTTGAACTGGAGGACTAAAGAAGTCACAGACTCTTCTTACTTTCTGGACCCCGCTAAAATACTGAGCTTTATATGTTACACAGTAAACAAATCAGAGCCCAACATTCAAATTAGCTATATGTTGCCTCTAAATTCCAAAATAGCCAAACAAGCATTGTTCCTTTTTCAAATTTATGTGGTGCAAGATTCAGCAATTTTCACTTTATGATATTTTCTTAAATTAAAAATCCTTAACAAAATACTAGCAAATAAATTGTCTTCTGTAAAGTGAAAATTGCTGAATCTTGCACCACATAAACTGTTTTGAATCCTTATCACCTGGAACTGTATTAAGTTGAAGACCTCTGAATTTTCATTAGTCTTATTACCATGCACCCTTGTACATTGTCTTACCAAGTCATCTATTGCAATTTCTACTTCTTGTGTACAAAAACGAATCGCTGATGTCATCAATATATAGTATGGCATTCTGTAGGACAGCAAGATATCAAAGTTTTACAAGCCAGATGATAACAGAGAAGCAGGTAATTTATATTACTCTGGAGTAAGATAGTGAACTTGTACTGAAAGAAAGCTTTTCCTACTGAGTCCTTTCAATTTGGAAGACAATAACATTTGTCTGCTTGATATCTAAATAGAGGGCTTGGGAGTTACATTGATTTGTTCCATTAAAGAGACAATATCTGAAACAGCATCTGCAGTAAAATTATCATCTACTTAATTTTACAGCAACCCAAGTATTATTCTTTGAGCTCCATCTGTAGTAGATATTCATGGTGCTCAAAGATGTTTCCATCTTCCCTCCTTTTCTTGGTCATATCTGAAGATTACACTTCTTCCTTCTGCCTCAAAGTTATGAATAGTATTGTGGCAAGTTGGCCAACAAAATGTGTTAAATTATACATTTTGACCCTGGTAAAATAATTTAAGAGCAAATATGCAAACTTCCATCCTCAGTGGAAGTTTGCCACAGTGACTGTGGGTTAACATCCCGAGACTAAGGATCCATAAGTGCAAAGAGGCCTAGAATGCTGAGCTACTGTCTGGGTATTTGCTAGCACTCACTGAAGATTTTTAATGATTAAGAAGTATATTAAGTCTCTTAGTTATTAACATTGTTACTGTAAGATAATCTAGCCTACCATTAATTATGCTACAGTCTATATTTTGCACAAGTCAAAAGCTGAATTAAACAGTGATGTGATGTAAATTACTACCTGTGCATTTTCAAACCTTTAATGGTAGCACCAATGTCTGTGATTATCCTGAAGCTTTGATTTATTATTCTGTAAGTGTAGAGAGGAGAATTTTGAGGGACTTTCTCTTACCTTTCCTCCTTCTATTCAATAAGTAGATTTTGTTTTTCTTATTGCGTACTTATAAAATTCCAAAGCTAGAGGCAGATTTGTAGGCATAATTGTTATAATGTCTTAGGTCTTTCCGCAAGGGAACTAGCTCTTTTTCTATCCAATCAGACCTTGAACTGTTAACTGACTGCTATGGACTGCATGTTTGTTTCCACCCAAAATTCATATGTTGACACCCTAACTTCCAATAGCAAGTGGTGCCTCTAGGAAGTTATTAGATTTAGATGAGGCCATGAGGATAAAGCCCCCATGATAGGATTAGTGCCATTATAAGAAAAGAAAGAGACTAGAGTTATCTTTCCTGCCACATAGGATATAAGGAGAAGATAGTCTGCAAACTAGGCAGGGGGTCCTCATCAGACACTGAATCTTCCAGCACCCTGATCTTGGATTTCCCAATCTCCAGAACAATAAAAATTAAATTTATCTTGTTTAAGACACTGAATCTATGGTATTTTTGTTATAACAGCTTGAATTAACTAGGACACTGGCCTAGGTCTAAAAGTTAGTTATGGCAATGGCTCTTCAAGTGATAATTCAACATAATTCCCTATTCATCAATCTTAGCGGTTTTAATTTTATAGCTCAAATTAAACATTTACTGACCTTTTTCAGGCTTATGAACATCCTTATCAACTAACCACCACCATAGATTCCCACAGATGAATCATTTCTTGTTTCTGTTAAACCCTTCTGATTTCTCCCCAGGCTTATTCCTTATTATGGCAAATTCACTCACCTTGCCTTTGTTAGACATGTGCTTTCACATGGCCTCCACCCTACAGTGTAGAATTGTCCCTATAGAAATCAAGAAGCCTATTTCTATGACATTTTCAACCACTTTCTTAGCTAATAAAAAATCTAGTAACTACTTCTTTTTTAAAATGTGAATACTTCCCTCACTAATGTGCTTTAATGTTCTGGCAATGGGAGTATCATCTGGGCAATCCTGAGACATGAAAAGAAGTGAGTGAGAGGGTCAGATGTGTTAAATATACTCCAAAATGTTTATCGTCATAAATCTCCAGATTTTTTCTAAAATACACTAATTATTTCATGGCATATTAACTTTGTTTAACACTTCACTTAATAGAAGCTATTGGTTAGTTGAGTTTTTAAATTAACCCAATGAATAAACGGTCTTAGCTTCTCCCAGCTGTTTGAGCCAGCACATACAATTAGAGTCTCTTTTAAGTGCTCTCATGTTGATAAATTTGGCTTAATCCACATTTGGTTCAGTCAAATGTTTTCTGTCTTCATGACAATCCATTCCAACATAATCCCCAAGATTTTTGTAGCTTACAATGGCAAATTTTATAATTATTTTCTGTCTCCTGACACACAACCAGAGTCATCTCTCAGCATGCTCCAGGGAGACAGAAACATCCTACCTAGTTGTGTTGTGATTAGTCATGATAACTGATATCCTCTTTAAAGGTATTGCCTCAGATATCATCACAAAAACTTCAACAAAATCATGGTCATTTCACCAAACAAAAGAAATGGGGTGACCTGAGATGAAAACAAATATTTTTTGGGGGTGGGGGGAGATTGATAGCACTCTAATTTATTTGAAACTATCTAGATATTCTCAATGCTACAGGAACAAACTTGGATGGGTATTTTGCCACAAGTGCAGCAGAAAAGTTAAGATAATTCACTCCAATGCACTACAAGCTTTCATAATGGGTGCTGAAATGTCCCTCCAAAGTTTGGGAGTGCCCTTAAAGGGCAGAAAGCTAGGAACAGGACTGGGAAGCAAATAGAAGTCCTCACTGACCCAAAAGGCTGGCAGCCAGACTATAAAGCAAAGAGAAATCTCCTATAGTCCAAAAGGCTGGTAGCCTCACTACTTATATGGACTCACCAGAATTCAGGCCCACCCTTCCTTCAAAATATTTGAAGCCAGTGGTTAACTGGATTTAACCAAATTTGCAACAGATTTAAGCTTAGCTACACAACAGACAATCTCATTTCCCCATACTCATACCCTGACAAATATGGAATGTATCCTATCCTAGGGATAAATATTACTTATTATTTATTTCTCTCCCTACAATTATTTTTTACACAATGGTATAGACTGTTTGTGTCACTCCGAATTTATATGTTGAAGCCCTTACCCCAGTGTGATGATATTTGAAGGTAGAGTCTTTGGGAAGTTAAATTAAGTTTAGATGCAGTCATGAGAGTGGGGCCCCCATGTCAGGGTTAGTGTTTTTATAAGAAAAGGAAGAAAGATCAGAGCTTTATCTCACTGTAATGTGAGAATACAGTGAAAGGTCTGTCAGCAAGAGAGAATTCACCAAAAACTAAATTTTCAGGCATCTTAAATTTGGACATTCCAGCCTCCAGAATAGTGAGAAATAAATGTCTGTTGTTTAAGCCACCCAAGATATGGTATTTTTTTATAACATCCTGAGCTAAGACATATTTTTGTACCAGGAGTGGGATGTAGCTGAAAATGTAGAAGTGGTTTTAAAACTGGAAAAGGGGTAGAAATTGAAGAAATTTGGGGGTGCATGCTATAAATATGCACATTAATAGCTATTCTGTTTAGGGCTTATAAAGAATATAAGACTGCTGGAGAAAAGCTTCCATTTGCTTATAGAATACATAAATAATTATAAACAGAATGTTGGCAGAAATACATATGGTAAAGGTCATTCTGGTGAAGGCTTAGACAGAAATGAAGAATATGCTATTGGACAATTGAGAAAAAGTGATTCTTTTTATAAAGTGGTAAAGCACTTGGCTGAATTATGTTCATGTTATATTGTTTTGTGGAATGTAAAACCAGTAAGTGATGAAATTAAAAGTGAAAATAGCTGACATTTCTAATCAAAGTGTTGAAGGGGTTACTTTGTTCATCCTGACTGCTTCTACTAAAATACAAGAAAAAAGAGAGAGATAAATGAATCAAAAAAGGAATTGTTAAACAAAAAGGAGCTGGAACTTAAAAAAATTGGAAAGTTCTCAGCCTATCCACACTGCAAAAGATGAGAAAGCATGTTGAGAAAAAAAAAAAAAAACACCAAAGGTGTGGCTGGACCATCACTCAATAAAGAGATTATGGGATTATATAAGCAGAAACACTGTCGGTCTGAACTGAAGGATATGGGAATGGGATAAAATGAAGGAAGTCTGTCAGACTTCTTAGATTCTGTGGGACTAGACCATAGAGCTATTCAGATGTGAATGTGTGATATTACTCTTCAAAACAAGGGAAGAAAAGACCCTAAAGGTGTTTTAGAGATTATCAGGGCTGCCTCCTCAGTTTTAAAGGTTGGGTCTATCATCTCAGTTTCAAAGGGCAGTTGGTGTCAGAGTGGCTGCCAGAACCTTTTGGGTACAATGCAGAGTCACGGGGACATGACCCCTTTCCTGCAGAGCTACAGAGGTCCGAATACCTACTATCCCAGTTTGTCCAGAAAGTGGGACTGTCATCCCAGTAGACCCAGAAGGCAAAGTATGAAACCAAAGAAGATTATCCTTGAGCTTTAAGATCTAATGGTAGTTGCATTACAAGGTTTTAGATTTGCTTGGAACCTGCCACTCTTTCTTTTTTCCAATTGTTGGAATGAGAATGCCTATTCTATGTCTAATCTACCATTGCATTTTGGAAATGCATAATTTATCTAGTTTCACGGACTTATAACTGGGGATGAATTTTCCCTCAGGAACAATAATATCTTGAGCCTCATCTATATCTGATTTAGATGATATTTAGATGAGACTGGACTTCAGATTTTAGAGTTGATCTTGGAATAAGACTTTGGGGGCTACTGAAATAAGATCAATTTTTTTTGCATATAAGAAGTACATTAATTTGGGAGACAAAGGACAGAATGCTATGGACTGACTGTCTGTGTTCCCCCAAAATTCATATGTTGAAGCCCTAACCCTCAATGTGATGGCATTTGGAGATGGCGCCTTTGGAAAGTAATTAGCTTTAAATCTGTGGGGCTCTATAAGGGGATTAGTGACCTCATAAAAGGAAGAGGGACCATAGAAAGAAGAGCACACTCTTTCCCTACCACGTGAGGGAACAGCTAGTGAAAAGACAGCCGTCTGCAAATCACGAAGAAGGACCTCATCAGAAACTGCACCTCCTACTCCTTTATCTTAAACCTCCTGGCCTCCAGAACTTTGAGAAATAAGTGTCTGTTGTTTAATCCACCCAGCCTGTGGTATTTTGTTAGAGCAGCCCAAGCTGACCAAGACACACAATGCCTGGCATAAAATAAAAATCAAACACTATGAGGCACACTAACAAGCAAGAAAAATAGAAACAGTATGCGCCTGTAATCCCAACTACTAGGGAGACTGGGGCAGGAGGATCGCTTGAACCTGGGAGGCAGAGGTTGCAGTGAGCCGAGATCATGCCACTGCACTCCAGCCTGGGTAACAGAGTGAGACTCCATCTCAAAAAAAAAGAAGAACAAGAAAGAAAAAGAAAGAAACAGGAATCATTCGAAGCTAAAAAGAGGAAATATTCAAGTGAAGTATACTCAGACATGGTTCAGACATTAGAATCATCAGACAAGAATGTTTTAAATATGTTATAACATTTCGCTGGTAAAAGCATATAAGATTTATGAACAAACGGGAGATCTCAACAAAGAGATTAGCATTGTATGGAAGAAGTAAATGGAAATGTTAGATATAAAAAATAACATACCAGAAATAAAATAAGAAACAAATAATTAATTTGGTGGGCTTAACAATAGGCCGGACTCAGTAGGGGAAAGAATTCATGAACTGAAATGTAGGTCAATCAAAATTACCCAAACTTTAACCCAAAGAGAAAAAAGAAAAAGCATCCAAGTTATGTAGGATATTATCAACTCCTCTGACACATGAGTACTTGGAGCTCCAGAGTATAAGAAAACGAAATAGATGACAGCTGACTAGGAACAGCTCCAGTCTCCAGCTCCCAGGGCGAGCGACACAGAAGATGGGTGATTTCTGCATTTTCAACTGAGGTACCGGGTTCATCTCACTAGGGAGTGCCAGACAATCGGTGCTGGTCAGCTGCTGCAGCCCGACCAGAGAGAGCTGAAGCAGGGTAAGGCATCCCCTCACCTGGGAAGTGCAAGGGGGAAGGGAATTCCTTTTCCTAGCCAGGGGAACTGAGACACACAACACTTGGAAAGTCGGGTAACTCCCACCCCAATACTGTGCTTTACCAAGGGTCTTAGCAAATGGCACACCAGAAGATTGTATCCCACACCTGGCCAGGAGGGTCCCACGCCCACGGAGCCTCCCTCATTGCTAGCACAGCAGTCTGTGATCTAACAGCAAGGCAGCAGCGAGGCTGGAGGAGAGATTCCCGCCATTGCTGAGGCTTAAGTAGGGAAACAAAGTCGCTGGGAAGCTCGAACTGGGTGGAGCCCACAGCAGCTCAAGGAGGCCTGCCTGTCTCTGTAGACTCCACCTCTGGGGACAGGGCACAGCTAAACAAAAAAAAAAAGCAGCAGAAACCTCTGCAGACGCAAACGACCCTGTCTGACATCTTTGAAGAGAGCAGTGGATCTCCCAACACAGAGGTTGAGATCTGAGAAAGGACAGATTGCCTGCTCAAGTGGTTCCCTGACCCCTGAGTAGCCTAACTGGGAGACATCCCCCACTAGGGGCAGACCGACACCTCACACCTCACACAGCAGGGTACACCCCTGAGACGAAGCTTTGAAGCAAGAATCAGACAGGTACACTCGCTGTTCAGCAATATTCTATCTTCTGCAGCCTCTGCTGCTGATACACAGGCAAACAGGGTCTGGAGTGGACCTCAAGCAATCTCCAACAGACCTACAGCTGAGGGTCCTGACTGTTAGAAGGAAAACTAACAAACAGGAAGGACACCCACACCAAAACCCCATCAGTATGTCACCATCATCAAAGACCAAAGGCAGATAAAACCACAAAGATGGGGAAAAAGCAGGGCAGAAAAGCTGGAAATTCAAAAAATCAGAGCGCATCTCTCCATCCAAAGGAACACAGCTCATCGCCAGCAATGGATCAAAGCTGGATGGAGAATGACTTTGATGAGTTGAGAGAAGAAGGCTTCGTCCATCAAACTTCTCAGAGCTAAAGGAGGAATTACATACCCAGCGCAAAGAAACTAAAAATCTTGAAAAAAGAATGGAAGAATAGATAACTAGAATAATCAATGCAGAAAAGGCCATAAACGAACAGACAGAGATAAAAACCACGACATGAGAAATACGTGACAAATGCACAAGCTTCAGTAACCAACTCGATCAACTGAAAGAAAGAGTATTAGCGATTGAGGATCAAATGAATGAAATGAAGCGAGAAGTCTAAAGAGAGAAGAAGAAAAAGAAATGAACAAAGCCTTCAAGAGGTATGGGATTATGTGAAAAGACCAAATCTACGTCTGATTGGGGTGCCTGAAAGTGAGGGGGAAAATGCAACCAAGTTGGAAAACACTCTGCAGGATATCATCCAGGAGAACTTCCCCAAACTAGTAAGGCAGACCAACATTCAAATTCAGGAAATACAGAGAACGCCACAAAGATACTCCTCGAGAAGAGCAACTCCAAGACACATAATTGTCAG
>NW_012099655.1:244467-244794 GCF_000951045.1 Mandrillus leucophaeus
TCAACTAACGAGCAAAATAACCAGTTAATATCATAATGACAGGATCAAGTTCACACATAACAATATTAACCTTAAATGTAAATGGGCTAAATGGTTCAATTAAAGGACATGGACTGGCAAACTGGATAGAGTCAAGACCCATCAGTTTGCTGTATTCAGGAGACGCATCTCACATACAGAGACACACATAGGCTCAAAATAAAGGGATGAAGGAAGATCTAACAAGAAAATAGAGAACAAAAAAAAAGCAGAGGTTGCAATCCTAGTCTCTGATAAAACAGACTTTAAACCATCAAAGATCAAAAGAGACAAAGAAGGCCATTACAT
>NW_012099655.1:244844-275873 GCF_000951045.1 Mandrillus leucophaeus
AGTTGATGGGTGCTGACGAGTTGATGGGTGCAGCACACCAACATGGCACAAGTATACATATGTAACAAACCTGCACGTTATGCACATGTACCCTAGAACTCAAAGTATAATTAAAAAAAAAAAAGAAAACTTATCTTTAGGGGGAATTGTTTTGCTTTGCTTTGCTTTGCTTTCTGTGTTTCTGAGCAGTAATCAATATACATGAATGGTATATGATCCCCAGGTATTTCATCATTGCTTAACAAATCTCATAATTGCTCTTAAGGGAAAACTAATTGTTTATCATTTACAGCACATCTGTCTCTTTGTTGGACTTTTTTACACATGAGGAGACAAGTGTTTACTCATTAATCAGAGCTATGAGTTAGAAGGGGTGAGAAGCAGGGGCAGCCTCTTTCCTCAAGCATAATTCATGTATTAACTATGAGTTTTTGCTATAATTCACCATTCATCTGTTCCTATTAAGATTAAACATTTTTGTTTACATTCCAAACACTCCTGCCATCTCTACCTACTTTAAGACATACTAGGTTACTGGACTAAAATATATTTCTATTTGTAGCTATTTTCTGCATGAATCTGGACTTTCTCAAAATTTTGCTACTAAAAATGTAGGAATAGATTGGATATGGATGTTGATACGGTTACAATGTTAATAAATCATTCTTAGTTTTACATTTTTGTGTTCGCTCAACAACTTCACTAATCTTTTTTATATAAGTTGGTAGTAAGTAAACATTTTGTGTTCATTAATTCTTTTTATAAGACCAGCATAAACTAGACTTAAAAACATTACAAGGATATTACAAAAAAAGAAAAAATGTTTACCAGTATCTGTCATGAACACAGATGCAAACATCCCTAGTTAAATATTAACAAATCAAAACTATAAAGGAGGTCCATTAAGAGAGGCAATGTGTGTGTGTGTGTGTGTGTGTGTGTGTGTGTGTAAGAATTATTCAAGCATTAATGAATTTTTGTTATAGTAGGATAATTTAATTATATTTAAAATTATTAAATGATATAAATTATAATTTGAATCTAATCTTTATGAAATGTTCCTCCATACCCCAGTTGACATAACCCTTAGACTTTAGGGAACCTGTTTTGTTGCCACAACTGTAGATAAATCATCCAAGATAATAAGTAGTGTTTTTGAAAGACATTTTTAATTTTTTAAAGAATGAACCCTTGACAATGAGGGACATTAATACTAAAATACAAGCAAAATTTTTAGGTATTTTCTTTTTCAGATGATGACTACTACTAAAATAAGTTGACTCTAATTTAGAGGTTAAACAAAGATAATTTCTTTATTGGGAATTTCTTGTAAAAAGATGTTAGTGACCTATTGTGTCTCCAGAACCTTTTTCTTTCCCAATCAGCCTTTTCATGGCCCACTTGAACTCCTTGTTTCTTAGATGGATGGGTTCAAGGTGGGAGTAACAATGGAGTAAAATATATTGAGAAGTTTGCCCTCATCCTGAGATGAACTGTTCCCTGGCTGTATATGTAACAGTCCCATAGAAGATGGATACCACAATGAGATGGGAGAAAGAGGGTATAAGGAATAAAATTAATCATTCTAACTTTTTTAATAAAAAATCTTTTTGGCATGAATGAAATTATGTGACTGTATAAATAACCAGGACATGAGTAAGAGATGGAGTAAGAAAAAGTGATATTGGATATTGGACCAGAAACAAAAAGGAAGTTTTCAAAAATTCTTTTTCAAGCTACAAGTTGGTAACATAGCTCTGAACTATCCTCCATGAATCAAAATTTATCTTCAAGACAAAGTCAAATTTATCTTCAGTCAAAATATGAAAAGGATAATAACTCAACAAAAATGAGAAAGAAATACATTTAAAAACATACTTCAGAAAAACACAGGCCATTTCAATAGCTAAATAAATCACCTTTCAATGTGTCAGTTTTCTTAAAGCACTCAGAGTAAAAATTTAGAACTTCTAAAACCAGGTGACATGCCAATACCTGCATGCTTATCCCCAAAATAAGTAGTAAAAACTTGGAAGGTCAAGTGGAAAAAGAAAGAAGCATTATCTTAAAGATGATTATTGGAACTGATTAAAAATATTTTTCTTTTTGTGATCACAAAAATTGAGCTCCTTGAGTGATTATCTAAGCAGAGAAAGATAAGGGAAAATTACTGTGGTCAATTAACATGAGATCTTTTTAATGATGATTGAAAGCTAGAACTCTTGGTCTTCTTGGTTAATGACTAGCTTTGCTGCTGTCATCTTCAGGTTGCAGATTTGCCTGTGTAAAAATATTCCTGGGACAGGCTGGAGCAAAAGTGTTGTACCTTAAAATAGAGTGCAATGAAAACATCTTTTAATCTCCTTAAATTAATGACAATATTTTGTTAGCATAATCAAAGGAGACTATTAGAGTGAAATTGGTCAATATCAATAAATTGCAACATGTATAATCCAAAAAATCATTCCACTGAGAAGGAAAACCACATTAATATTAAATGAAGCAAAAGGAGTAACTTCCAATCCTATCTGATCAATAAAATCTATTGGAGTTATCAATAAAATGGAATGTTCAAGAGAGGTCCCAGGAATCTCTATATTTGAAAATAACTCAGTGGAATGATGCATAAAATAATTTTAATAAAATGGAGCAAATGTAAAGTTATTGATTCAAATTCTGCATCCTTTAGTGTGCACTGCTGCTATGTTGTTAGAGCAAATTCTTCCAGTAAAGAACTAGTTACATTAAAAGACATTTAATGACATTAAATTGAACAAAGCTCTCTATATACGCTAATGATTGATGTCGATCTCTAGATTTTATCACTCTTTCCATTATAACACACATTTGAGCATTTCATTTGACACTTAAAAACTAATACACCATCTCGCTTGCTATCATAGCTTAAATTTTTACATTATCTAGACTACTAAAAATTGTTTGATAGTAAAACTGTTATCTATATCTTGATTATAATGTCTGATTTGAGTCTGGCACTGAAGTTTCTGAATATACTCACTATGGCTTCTAACATTTTCATCATTATAGCTTCAGAATTTCCCTTAAGAAAAAAACAGAATGATCAATGATAGCCACTTCAGTGGTTTTATATTCCTTGGATTCACAGGGCAGCCTCAGGTAGAGATGATGATCTCTGGGGTTGTCTTTTTCTTCTTCACTGTGGCCTTCATGGGAAATAAGGCCATCATCCTGTTGTCTTTCCCAGATGACCATCTCCAAACCCCCATGTACTTCTTCCTTAGAAATTTGGCCATCTTGGATCTCTGTTATACCACAAATATAGTCCCACAAATGTTGGTCAGTATCTGGGGCAAAGATAAAAAAATTACCTTTGGTGGTTGTGCCTTTCAACTTTTCACTGATGTGGCACTGTACTCAGGTGAATGCATCCTTCTGGCCTTGATGTCATATGATCGACTCAATGCTATCTGCAAGCCTCTGCACTATATGACCATAATGAACCCCCAACTCTGCCAGGGCCTTGTGGTCATCTCCTGGGTAGTTGGTGTGATTAATTGCATCATACTTTCCCCCTGTGCCATGAGTCTTCCTTGATGTAGAAACCACCACCTAGACCACTTTTTTGTGAAATATCTGCAGTGACCAAGGTTGCATGTGTGGACACCACAGCCATGGAGGTAACCACATTTGCCATGTGCCTGATTATAGTTCTTGTTCCTCTTCTTCTTATTCTTGTTTCATATGGTTTCATTGCTGTGGCTGTACTCAAGATCAAGTCTGCAGCAGGAAAAAAAGCATTTTGGGACCTGTTCCTCCCATCTCATTGTGGTATCCATCTTCTAAGGGACAGTTACATACAAGTATATACAACCAGGAAACAGTCCAAATCAGGATGAGGGCAAACTTTTCAGTATATTTTACTCCATTGTGACTCCCAGCTTGAACCCATTAATTTATACGCTAAGGAATAAGGAGTTCAAGGGGGCCATGAAGAGATTAATTGGAAAAGAAAAAGATTGCATGGAAAAAAGAGGACATTGATTCTTCCTCTCAGCAATTTCTAATATGGCAATTGACCTTCCCAATCTAAAATGTAGACAATTTATTTTGTAATCACCTGAGATAAAGGTAATATCCATTAAAAATATAATAAAAATTACAATTAAGCCCAATATATTTATTGAATACTTAATCCATGATGATTGATATAAGTACAAAAACTCATATTTAAAATGAAATTATAAACTAAAGTGCCAACACTAAAAATAACATGCTATGCACTGATATTTTTGGAATTATTCAGAATATAAAAAGAATTTCTACAAATCAGTGAGAAAAAACACAAACAACATGATAGAACAATCGCTTCACAAAAGAGGATATCCACATGGCCAACACATGAAAATGTGCTCAACTTCACCAATCATCAGGGAAAATTATAACAACAAAGAGATATGGTTAAACACAAATACTGCTCCATAATAACATGGTCTATTAATATAAAAAGATATGCAGTTTCTTACGATGTATATGAGAACTTTGGGAGTCTGTTTGGGGGTGGATGTCAAGGAATATGAAATAGAAAGCTTGAATGAACTGAATTTAATGACGTGAGTGCTATCACCCAGAGCACAGGATACAAGCATTGGCTCAAGCTCCTGAAAGTGTTATTGATCTTTTACATTAGCTCACTGAAGCTTGAACTCAGAGATAGCCTATAGTTAACGAGGTTGAAAAGCTAGAATTTCCTTGTAAAATAAGGAATCAGTAGTCCCAGGAAGACAGGGATTTTGGAATCTAATACAGTATGCACATCCGCCCTCTGTGCATAAGACCCTGTGCTATAAGATTGGAGGACATTTTCTTCACTACAGCATTAAGAAATGGATCAGTGAGGAGGGCATCAGTGGTCTTAAAATGCTCTGTGGTATCTGAATTCTTTGGTGCAGAGATGATGGTGAGGAATGAAACAGTGAAATTGGATTATATGGTCTTGAGAAAAAGGATAATTCTGGAAAATTAAATGCCAGGAAGTGACACCATCGCAGACAAAGTGGAAGTAGTTACTACAAGTAAGTCACATTGGCTATGGTTTTTTGACCTAAAGGGCCTGTAGTGATACATAATTTATCAAACGGTACTTAAAAATACAATATTTGGGTAACCTACTGCTGTATTGTGAATGTTTGTCTCCCCCAGAATATGTTAAAACCTGTGTGATGGTGTTAGCAGGTAGGCCCTTTGGGAGGTGATTAAATCATCAGGGCACAGCCTTCTCGAATGGAATTCGTGCCTTTATAGAAGAGGCCTCAGAAAGCTGCTTTGTCTCTTCCACCATGTGAAGACACAGTGAGAAGACACCATCTGTGAACCATAAAGGGGCCTTCAACAGACACCAATCTACCAGAACCTTAATGTCAGACTTCCTAAATTCTAGAACTCTGAGAAGTAAATTTCTTTTGTTTATTAGCTACCCAGTTTATGGTATTTTGTTATAGCAACTCAAATAGACTAAGATACCTACTAAGATGTTAGCTGGAGTATATTAGCAGAAAAAAAATTCTAGCTGTGGAGACAGAAACATAACTTGAAACAATATAATAGGAATTCATAGCTTTTTACCCAGTTTCCATATTAAGCCAGTTTGCAGATCCAGATCTTCTCATCTGAGAGGTAGAATAATCCCTTTAAAAATAGATCTGACAATGAAGCAACATAATATTCAAGCTTTTTCCCTCAAGTCTTGTCTAGAGAGACATTCCAGGCACTCAACTAGCTAATCATCACTGAAGAAGGGGGTTATTAGATACTGTTGCTAGTCCCTGGTGATCTGGTTGCTTTGATGAATTCCTAGTGTCTGAAAATGAAAGACATGGGTTGAGTTTTAGCTAGTTCACTTTCATTCTGAACCATTAATTATTTTATTGTCTATTTCCTTGAAGAGAAAAAACTCTAAAAGTAATTTTGCTCTACGAACTACTATGAAATTTATCTGAAACTTTTTAACTACTTCAAATAGCATTGGGAGAAGTTAAAATCTAAAGTGACAGAATATTTTGGGATAGGAAGAAAGTGAGATCATCCATGCCAGTAATTCCATTCACTTCGTAATGAGATCCCTTGGGCCTTGCCCTTTCCTCTGGTAAATAACTGCTTACGTGAAAATCTGTCTTGCTCCTCCTTTGACTTTAAACCTCAAATACGAGTCTGTTATTCAGAATCCTTGAGAATTTTCCCCAGTTATCCAGGATAGATAGCAAGGGCAAACACAACAACTCATCAATTTCTCAGAAAGTAGGAATGAATTGCCTGAAACAGGGATAACAACAGATAGAAGCACAATCTAACCTCAATGTGTGCTTCCATTTTTCCTTTCTCACACCTTTAGAATATAAAAGCCATAAGGCAAATGAGGCTTCAGAAAAATAGATGTCAAGTTGTATCTTCGTTTTAACTTGGGAGCTGAGGAGAAATGTAGTAAAAATATAGGAAATCAAAGACCTTGAAAGTAATTTATAGTAAATAATTGTCTGCTTTCAAGAATAACCAAACATTTGAGAAAAGAAAACTTCTAATCTTTTTATTTAAACTGATACTTTGTTGTTAGAAGAAAAAATTCATGAGCAAACCATTAGTGAGAAACTGAGTTTAGCAGTAAATAGGTAGTAGTAGAACTTACACAAACTAAGCCACAGAGTGCACCAGTCTAGCAGAGACTCTAATAGGTTTTTTTTTTATTTGACTAAGACAGGGATCCAAAATCAAAATGCATATTTTTCAAAAATCATTTTTTATTTTACTTTTTTAAAGCACATCTATTTTTAACTCACCAAATTGTTTGACATATTATAAGAAAATCATTTGGTATTAATTTTAATTTTGTGATTATAATATTGTGCAGTCAGAAACTGCAGCAACTGGAAAGCTGTAAGTTGTAGAATTAAAGTACCTCAGACAATGGTAGACACTGTATATGATAAAATACACATCATTTAATCACACTAATGCTTTGGGAATTATATAAAAAGATATTTCCTTTACTATGTTGTTTGTCAAACCTAAGTAAGAGAATACAAATAAATTGTTTAATTATTTTCAGATTTTAAATTATTTTGAATAATTCAAATTTTGTTACATATATAGAGAATATGTCTATTATAGTATTAAATGAAAATTAAATATGTAACTCTTCTATCATGAGGCACATCACCCTGCAAAAACCAATAATGTCGCTATAAGGCAAATTTTGCTGCATTATATCATACAAATGAAATGCAATATATTCAATGCTCTGCCACTTTTAATTACGAATATATCTTGACCCTGTTTCTATATGAGTATATGCAAACTTGTGCAATTATGTTAAATGTATATAATATTCCGTTCACTAACTCCTTCTTGATGATCATGTGTGCTGTTTCCAACTTTTTACATTAAAATAATGTTTTGCAAATATTTTAGGATACATGCAGAATAAATTCCTAGAAGTGAAATTAATGAAAGTTAGTTCAAAATATTATTATGTACATTTTTATTGTGAAAGATAACAGCAAATTGTCTTCCAAAAAGAATTTATACTTCTCCATACAGATTATGAAACTGACCATTTTCTAAACATTTGCAACATTGCTGGTTCTTAACAATCACTTAAATATAAGCCATTTCAGGAAGAAAAGATGCCTCAACTTTTTGATTTCAACATACTAATTAGAATAGGATTGAAATTATTTTCACGTGTTTATTTCTTTTTTTCCAAAATGTCTTTTAGGATATTTTTCCATTTTTGTAGAAACTTTTTTAATTTGGGGGAAATAAAAAGTCAAAAAGCTATTTTTATTAAGAAAAGGAATATTTTTCTACTATGTGTATTAATGGTTTCATTTGGGTCCTATCGAACCACATGGTTTATCCATCACTGAATTTTCTATTAAAATTTATGATATGTCCTTTTTCTCAAATTTTGTTTTGATAATATCTGAAAAATAATAACTTGTTCACATTCTGATTTATAAATACTTTTAATCAGTTGTGATTTTTAAAGAAATGTTCATAAATTATAATGGCACTTCCATAATGGTGGTGTGGCTCATTGCCCTGTAAAACAACCATGACTGATAGAATTTTTTCAATTCCAAGTCTCTGAAAATTGTCTTAAGAGAAAACAACAAATGAAGTAATACTTATTCAAGATAATCTATTAAATCTCAGTAAGAAGAGCAAGAGTCTAAGGCACTTGAGCCACAGCCTGCTTTCCTACCCAGTTCAGTGTGATGGAAGCTCCACTCTGGACAGGTGTGGCCAAGAAGAAAAGGATCCCTTTCCCCTCAGCTCCCAGTCATGGAATATAGTATCTCACTGGGAGGGGCAGAATGCCAGCATTTCTTATCACTTTCACTTCTGAGTTATCAAGGCTACATTCCCAGAGATCTAAATAAAAGACTGGGGCTACCTTCCTGCACTCCACATATAAGGTGGATACCCTACGCCAAGCATGTTAAGCCAAGAATACTGGAACTGTTATCGCCCTTGCCCTAGCTCACTTGTAAACAGAGGTCCAACACTGGGAGAGGCAAGCAAAGAAAAGTAAAAGCTACCACTTTTGGCTAGAGCACTGGCCTTGGAAAAGTGGCATAGAAGATTTTGTCTAGGGACAGGGGAAGAACAGAGCATTCAATAACTGCAGAAAAGGCTTTTGATAAAATTCAACTTTTCTTGATTCTAAAAACACTCAATAAACTAGGTATTGATGGAACATATCTAAAAATAGTAAGAGGTATTTATGACAAACTCATAGCTAATATCATACTGAATGGGCAAAAGCTGGAAACATTCCCTTTGAAAACCGGCACGAGACAAGGATGCCCTCTCTCACAACTCCTATTCAACATAGTATTGGAAGTTCTGGCCAGGGCAATCAGGCAAGAAAAAGAAATAAAGCATATTCAATTAGGAAGAGAGGAAGTCAAATTGTATCTGTTTGCAGATGACATGATTGTATATGATTGTATATTTAGAAAACCCCGTCACCTCAGCCCAAAATCTCCTTAAGCTGATAAGCAACTTCAGCAAGGTCTCAGGATACATAATCAACATGCAAAAATCACAGGCATTTTCTATACTCCAAAAATAGACAAACACAAAGCCAAATCATGAATGAACTCCCATTCACAATTGTTACAAAGAGAATAAAATACCTAGGAATACAACTTACAAGGGATGTGAAGGACTTCTCCTCAAGCGCAACTACAAACCACTTCTCAAGGAAATAACAGAGGACACAAACAAATGGACAAACATTCCATGATTATGGATAGAAAGAATCAATATAGTGAAAAGGGCGATACTGCCCAAAGTAATTTATAGATTCAATGCTCTCCCCATCAAGCTACCATTGACTTTCTTCACAGAATTAGAAAAACCTACTTTAAATTTCATATGGAATGAAAAAAGAGCCTGTATAGCCAGGACAATCCTAAGCAAAAAGAACAAAGCTGGAGGCATCACACTACCTGACTTCAAACTATACTGCAAGGGTACAGTAGCCAAAACAGCATGGTACTGGTACCAAAACAGATATATAGACCAATGGAACAAAACAGAGGCCTCAAAAATAATGCCACACATCTACTACCATTTGATCTTTGACAAACCTAACAAAAAACAAGCAATGGGGAAAGGATCCCCTGTTTAATAAATGGTATTGAAAAAACTGGCTGCCCACATGCAAAAAACTGAAACTGGACCCCTTCCTTACACCTTATACAAAAACTAACTCAAAATGAATTAAAGGCTTAAATGTAAGGCCTAAAAACATAAAAACCCTAGAGGAAAACCTAGGCAATACCATCAGGATGGGCAAAGACTTCATGACTAAAACACCAAAAGCAATGGCAACAAAAGCCAAAATAGACAAATGGGATCTAATTAAAGTAAAGAGCTTCTGCACAGCAAAAGAAACTATCAACAGAGTGAAAAGGTAACCTACAGAATGGGAGAAAATTTTTGCAATCTATCCATCTGACAAAGGGCCAACATCCAGAATCTACAAGGAACTTAAACAAATTTACAACAACAACAAAAAAAAACCATCAAAAAGTAGGTGAAGGATATGAACAGACACTTCTCAGAAGAAGACATATATGTGGCCAACAAACATGAAAAAAAGCTCATCATCACTGGTCATTAGAGAAATGCAAATCAAAACCACAATGAGATACCATCTCATGCCAGTTAGAATGGCGATCATTAAACAGTTAGGAAACTACAGATACTGGAGAGGATATGGAGAAATAGGAACACTTTTACACTGTTTTGGGGGGTGAAAATTAGTTCGACCATTGTAGAAGACAGTGTGGCAATTCCTCAAGGATCTAGAACTAGAAATACCATTTGACCCAGCCATCCCATTACTGGGTATATACCCAAAGGATTATAAATCATTCTGCTATAAAGACACATGTACACGTATGTTTATTGCAGCACTGTTTACAATAGCAAGGACTTGGAATTAACCTAAATGTCCATCAATGATAGACTGGATAAAGAAAATGTGGCGTATATACCCCATGGAATACTATGCAGCCATAATAAAGGATGAGTTCATGTCCTTTGGAGGGACATGGATGAAGCTGGAAATCATCATTTTCAGCAAACTAACACAGGAACAGAAAACCAAACACTGCATGTCCTCACTCATAACTGGGAGTTGAAAAATGAGAACATATGGACACAGGGAGGGGAACATCACACACTGGGGTCTTTTGGGGGGGGAACCAGGGAAGGGATAGCATTAGGAGAAATACCTAATGTAGATGATGGGTTGATGGGTGCATCAATCACCATGGCACGTGTATACCTATGTAACAAACCTCCACGTCTACACATGTATCTCAGAACTTTATATATATATATATATAAAGGAATTGTTCCTATCCAGAATAATCAGGCAAGCGAAAGAAAAAAATGGCATGTAAATAGGAAGAAAGAAAGTCAAACTATCTCTGTTTGCAGACCACATGATACTAAATCTAGAAAACCCACTGCCTCAGCCTAAAAGCTCCTTCAGCTGATAAACAACTTCAGCAACGTTTCAGAATACAAATCCATATCCAAAAATCACTAGCATTACTATACAGCAACAGCCAAGCCAAGAGCCAACTTAGAACAGCAATCCCTTTCTAATTTAGGAATTACAATTGCCACAAAAAGGATAGAATACTTAGGGATACAGCTAACCAGGTAGGTGAAAGATCTCCACAATGAGAATTACAAAACACTGCTTAAAGAAATCAGAGAAGACACAAACAAATGGAATAACATCCCATGCTTGTGGATAGGAAGAATCAATATTATTAAAATGGCCATACTACCCAAAGCAATTTACATATTCAATGCTATTCCTATCAAAATACCAACGACATTCTTTGCAGAACTATGAAAATCTATTTTAAATTTCATATGGAACCAAATAGAGCCCGAATAGCCAAGGCAATCCAAAGCAAAAAGAACTAAGCTAGAGGTATCACCCAACTTTAAACTACACTACAGGACTACAGTAACCAAACAGTATTGTACTGGCATGAAAACAGGCACATAGACCAATGGAACAGAATAGAGAGACTAGAAATAAGAACGCACACCTATGACCAGTTGATCTTCAACAAAGCTGACAAAAACAAAGGGGAAAAGACTCTCTATTCCATCAAACATGCTGGGATAACTAGCTAATATCCAGCTTCTATAAGGACCTTAAACAAATTTACGAGAGAAAAACAACCCCATCAAAAAGTGGGTGAAGGACATGAACAGACACTTTTCCAGAGAACACA
Organism: Mandrillus leucophaeus; assembly: GCF_000951045.1. Classification (NCBI taxonomy): domain Eukaryota; kingdom Metazoa; phylum Chordata; class Mammalia; order Primates; family Cercopithecidae; genus Mandrillus; species Mandrillus leucophaeus. The sequence continues at coordinate 256,655 of NW_012099655.1, forward strand.
TACATGTGGCCAATAAGCATACGAAAAAAAAAAGCTCAATATCACTGGTCATCAGAGAAATGCAAATTAAATTCAGAATGGCCAATAAGCATATGAAAAAAAAAAAAAAAAGCTCAATATCACTGGTCATCAGAGAAATGCAAATCAAATCCAGAATGAGATACCATCTCACACCAGTCAGAATGGCTATTATTAAAATGTCAAAAAATAACAGATGCTGGCAAGGTTGCAGACAAAAGGGAATACTTATACACTGTTGATGGGAGTATAAATTAGTTAAGCCAGTGTGGAAAACAGTATGGCTATTCCTCAAACAGCTAAAAGCAAAACTACCATTCAATCCAGCAATCCCATTACTGGGTATATACCCAGAAGAATAGAAATCATTTTACCATAAAGACACATTTGGCCAGGTGCGGCGGCTCACAGCTATAATCCAGGCACTTTGAGACCAGCCTGGGCAACATGACCAAACCGCATTCCTACCAAAAATACAAAAATTGGCCGAGTGTGGTGCTGCGTGCCTGTGGTCCCAGCTACCAGGGAAGCTGAGACGGGAGGATCACCTGAGACTGGGGAGGTCAAGGCTGCAGTGAGCCATGACTGTGCCACCCACTGCACTGCAGCCTAGGTGAGAGAGTAGCATCCTGTTTCAAAAAAAAAAAAAAGGATATAGCACATGTGCAGGTAAATGTTCATTGCAACACTATTCAGAAAAGCAAGACATGGAATTGACCTAAATGCCCATCAACAACAAATTAGATAAAGAAAATGTGGTATACACAGCCATAAAAAAAGAACAAGATCATGTATTCTATGGGAGCATGGATCTAGAGGCCATTATCCTTAATTAACTAATGCAGGAACAGATAAACAAATACCACATGTTCTCACTTATAAGTGAGAACTAAATGACAAGAACTCATAAACACAAAGAAGGAAACAACAGAAACAGATTTTCTTGAGGGTGGAAGGTGGGAGAGGGGGAGGAGGGGAAAAAGATAACTACTGGATACTGAGCATAATACATGGGTGATGAAATAATTTGTACAACAAACCCCTGTGACACAGTTTACCTTCTGTAACAAATCTTCACACGTACCCCTGAACCTAAAATAACGTTTTTATTTAAAAAAAAAAAAAAAAAAAGTTGAAGTCAGCAGAAATGCTTGGGTTTAAGATAAAGGGAGTTGTGGAAGCCAAGGTTCTTGTTATGTAAATGAAGTCTCCAGGTATCAGGCTTCAGAGAGAATAAGTGGTAAATGTCTTTTATGAGATCATAAAAAGTGCCAGACTATTAGTTAAATCTCTCCTGAATCTGGAAAAGATGTGGAAAGGGTAGGGAATTCTATACAGAATGTAGATTTTCCCCACAAGCAACAATAATATAGGTGTTATAAAGAAATTATTTAGGCAGATAGTGAGGGTAAGGAAATCCTTCCTGGGTAAGGTTTTCCTTTTAATAAAAAGCAGCCCCAAAAACAGTTTTTCTAACAAAGAGCAGCTGTATAGAACCTAGCTGCAGACATAGACAAGCAAGCGGGAAGTTTGCATTGGTGAATGCTGGCAGTTGTGCTAACAGAAAAAGGCTACCTAGGATTAAGCATGATCAAAATGGTGGCTCCATCTTCTCTTCTCTTTGTCAACCACGTGTAGAATAAGGAGGAGACAAGATGGTGCTGGCCAAGTGGAAAGCCCATTTACATAAGATTAAGGTGGGTCAACCAGCCTTCCCTGTGGGCTATGTAAATATCACACCTGATAGAACCAATCTGTGGGCCCTATGTAAATCAGACACCAGCTCCACCTCAAGCTTGCCTATAAAATATGCTATAGTCTGCCACAAGCCAGTTTTTCCCCTTTCCAAAGCCTCTTTCTCATGAGACAGAGAGAGAAAGAGCTGCTTGCCTCTCTCCTTTCTTCTGCCTGTTAAACTCTCTGATCCTTAACTCACCCACATGTGTCCGTGTCTTTAATCTTCTTAGTGCAAGACAATGAACCCTGGGTATTTACCCCATACAACAATGCCACTTCAACAGCTTTGCAAAGGCATTCCAAAATGTGTCAAAGAAATCTATTTTGGGGTAAAATACTTTGATTTCTTTCAGGACCTGCTATCTATCATGTGATGCTATACTAGAGTCAGGTTGCAATTTGGTATGTTATTGCTATAAAGAGTCTATTTTGTCAGTCTTAAGATCTCTGTTTTAAAGTTAATAATGCTGGCAAGTTGTGCCTGAATTCCAAAGGGAGGAGAGTATGTCCCTGCAAAACTGCTTCTTGTGGGGGAAATTTACATTCTGTAGAGAATTGCCTTTCCTTTCCAGGTCTTTTTCTGATCCTGAAGAGTTTAGCTGAGAGTCCAGTACCTTTTAAAGGTCTGAATACAATACACTTCCCACCTATTGCTTGTAAAGGTGACCACCTATGAGACTTCATCTACATAATAAGAACCTTGTTCTCCGTAATCCCTTATTTTAATCCAGACACTCCTTTCTATTGATTCTAGGTATTTAAATAGTAATAACTTTTTCAACCATTGCCAGTAAGAAAATCTTTGAATCTACCTTTGACCTGGAAGGCCCCACTTTGAGTTGTTCCACCTTTCCTGACTGAACCAACATAGACCCCACATGTACTGATTGATTTTTTTATGTGCTCCTAAAATGTGTAAAACCAAGTTGTAACTCAATCACCTTCAGCACTTATTCTCAGGATGTCTTGAGCCTGCGCCTCAGGCCCTTGATTACTCACATCTGGCTCAGAATAAAACCCTTTAAATATTTTATGGAGTTTGACTCTTTTTTGTTGACAATTTTTTCTTCAAGAGTGTCTCAGAATTAATGGTACTTGGTATTCTATATACATTTTAGAATAATCTTAGAAAATTTTACAAATAGTCTTTGAATTTTGATTGGGTTAGCATTGAATATAGAGATCAAAGATATAATTAATATCCATACAATTTTGAATCATCTATGAATAGTTGTAATCACTTTGAATTTTCTACAGACATAATCATATATATAATAATGAAATTTTATTTCTTCTACTCCAATCTTGCCTGTTCCTTGTCTTATCCTATTATACTGGCTAAAGTCTCTAGAACAAAGTATTTTGAATGGAAATGGAAATAGAAGGTGCCCTTGTCTTTTCCTCAATTTCAAAGAGAAAATGTTCAACATATTCATAATGCTTGCTGAAAGGGCTTTCAGATCCTGTTTAACAGATTAGGATCTATCATTCTATTCATAGCTTACTAAGTCATTTTTATTATTTTTGTGTATTTTGAGATTTATCAAATACTTGATTTTTTATCTGGTAATATGATTATAAAATGTTGTTTCTTTATTGTGTTATTTTGTGTTATTGTTATTTACAAGAATAAATTTACTTTCAGCAGTGTGTAGAATAATTTAAATAATTGAATTAATTTGTAATATTTTCAAATCTATGTTAATTCGTGGGACTACTATGCAATTTTAAGATGTTTTGTTGCCAGAGTTATACTTGACAACAAGTATTTTGTTAACCTCTGGTATATACAAAGATTTCCTACAAATCAATTTGGAAAAAGGCGAGGACTTGAATGGATATTACACATAAGATTTCTCAATGACTATAAATATAAGAAAAACTGGTCAACTTCATTAGTTAGTAGGTGAGTACAAATTAAAATCATAATGATATATTTATGATATACTACCAGAATGACTAAAATTAAAAGGGCAGAAAACACTGTTAGCATAGATTTGGAGCAACTGTAATTCTCACCATACTGTGGAGTTTAAGTTTGTGCAACCAACTTCCAGAATTAGTGGTATCTACCAAAGCTGAATATATGCATACCTCAAACCTAAGTAATTTCTACACAGTATAGTCCCTGACAAAATGCTTACATTTCTTACCAAATACATGTACTGAAATGATTGCAGCAGCAATATTCACAAAAGACAAAAATCATAAGCACCCAAATGTCTAGCCTATCGGTACTACAAAGGATTAAAAAGTTGTGGCATATTTAGTCAATGAAATACAATGCAGTAAAAATACAGTGCTGTATTAGTACATGCAACCACATAAATGAATCTCACAAAGATAACATTGAATAAATATTAGCAAAAACAAAAGAAATAATGCTGTATGATTTTATTTATATATAGTTCAAAAAATCATAATAATGGTTACAAGGGACAGGTATAAGTAGTATATGGAAATGAAATTGAGAATCATTCTGGAATGTTTCTTACGTTCTTTCCTTGATCAAGATGTGTTCACTTTGTAATAATTGATTAAGCTGCACCTTCATGAACTATTTTATATAGACTATTTTTTAAAATGAAAGCTTTCATAAAAATCTAGATTCTATTGAAGATTCAAAATACTTTGCAATCATGGGGCTCAATGCGTAGAAAATTGATCAACTGGAGCTCAGCAGTTGTTTTTTCTTCAGATGTGGCATGTGCAGCAAAATGTGCACCACTCTTTTATTACTGCATATAGACCTTAGCTAAATGTTTGTTCACATTCATCATTGCATTTCTGCAATTGTTTTTCTTATACCTGATCCACTCAGTCATTCATATCACCTGCTCATACTTGAATATGCATGAGATTTTTCTTGGACCCTAAAATATTTATAGAATTTGCCTTAGACAAATAGAGGTTCACTTCCTCTATTGAGACCTGAAAAAAAAATCATAAAGGAAGCATATGAATGTGTATACATTTATAGGTGACAGACAGGAAGTTAATGGAATTTCCCCCTGGGCCCTCTGTTTTGTCTTGGAAGTCCAAGCTGTGGGACACTGGATTGGAGGATTTAAGAATTTGTTGAAAATTTGCTATTGTGATGCAAGAGACAAACAACAAGATACACACAGAATGACTTCTTGGCAGAAGAGAGCCCATTTGAAGTTGAGAAAGACCAGAGGTGTTTAAGGGCACCATTCAAAACATTTATATATCTATCTCCAGCAACAGTCAAGTGCCTATGAAATATGAAGGAAAAGGCCCTGTTGGAAGGCTCCAGACCTGCCATTTTTGTCTCAGTAGAGGTGAGATAAAGGCAAGGTGCCCCAAAATTTAAAATTATTAAGAAGAGAATGTAAAGTTATGAGTCAACATGATAAATTAATTATATGTACTTGCATATATAAAATACTAGATTTTTGATAGAAACTTAACAGCAGAAATGAGAAAATTAAATGTTGGGAGGCTATGAGGGCAGAAGTTAAATATCTTTGCAGTTTTGCCCAGATTTAAACAATATTGAAAGATCAGAAAGTCAAAAGTATTTCTTTCAGAATAATCTCCTGGGACAGTTCATCTTTGGATACCACAGAGCCTGATATTAATTGCCACGTTGGGACAACTGTGTCCCTGGCACCTTTTTGGATTCAGTGTCTTGTGTCCTTGCCAGTGTCTCCTGATTTGCTGATCTTCAGCGATCTCGAATCTCAAATAACAGCCCCGACAACCAATACATGAGCCTTAGACACTGATTTGTCACTTGAAGGTAATAATGGTTTGAACTCTGTGGCTTAAACTTCCTTTTTGTATTAAAATATGATTATTAGTGTGAAAAAAAATGTGGGAAACTTTCTTGTAACATATTTACTTCTTTTTATGCTTTGATTTTATTTCTATACCATGCCCATGATTCTTAACTTTTAATGGCGAACTGGTTTAAAGTGATGTTCATCTGGGTGAGGGGAGGTGATATAGTGCACATGTTAAATTTTGCGTCATGGTAAAATAAAATTCTTCTACAGGCCTGAAACAAACATATTCTTACAAATAAGGAGTTGGTTCATGACTGTGAATTGATCTCTCATCGCATTTCTTCGGAGGTATTGTGTGTGAGTGTGTGTTAAAAACACAGGAAAAATCTCCTTTGATCGGGATGGGTAAATTGGCAATGAGCAGGCTGCATTAAAGAGATTAGAACAAGAGTGACATGTGTCTGGCTTTATCTCATTCCTTTGATGGAAGTAAAATGAGTACAATTTAGTGTAGCTAAATGGCTGGGAATTAATATAAACGAGAGGATCAGAAGACTTATGCATGTATGTATGTCTTTATGGGTATGCGTGTGTATAACTGTGAGTGAATTTATTAGAACTATATATATTTAGCGTATGTTATATTGAATATATCACATACAGCATATATATAACCTGGTTTGTTCCTTAGGGGTCCTTTCATGTTCTTTTTTTACTATTGTGCTCTCCTCACCCTATTTTGAGGGATCACTCAGTGTCTTCATCCTCTTACGGGGTACCCAGATGCCTCCTCTGACTTTTCCTGTGACTTCATTTCATTTCCACTGAGTTCTGCTAAGTACAATTTTTACGTAAGTGAAATAAATATTTAAAAAATCAGTGAAAATTACCTTATGTATTTTACTTTCATGATTAATTTTAAGAACAAATATTAATGCAATTTCAGGATCTACAATTATTATAGGGGAAGAATTTTAGGTTGGAGTAAGAATTTTTGCTGATGCCATGTGGAAAGTGCCTATTTGTCCTAACTATGAGGTAAAGTCAGGAACTTTGGGTGTATACTTTGTATCAGTGAATATATTTTAAACTTCTGCATTTATAACTGTTTGGACTTTTAAAAAGCTGATTAAAAATTTTGATCTTTTAGTCTTCTAGAAGATAAACATTCTATGTTGGTTTGATGCCCATGGAGGCAGATTCTTTTGTCTTACTAAAGAGGCCTCCTTACCCTGATCACCACTCTTTCCATACAGAATCAACCACCTCTTCATTCAATACACAAGACCGGGAGCTGACTCCCTTCCCTAACACCACACACCAAAGAAGAGAAGGAGGGTTGCTGTGAATAAACTGCATGAGCTTACATCATCAATATGCTGGTGGACTAAATGAGTCAACTGATCCCTAAAGAAAATATGTCATTGAAAGTATGTGTCCATATAATCAAACATTAAGTTATGAATGTTAATATTATTACTCTCAATAGCCAAATGTTTGCCATTTTAAAGGAAAAATAACATCTATAATCTCCAGAAGCTAGCTACCATTCATATAAAGAAAAACCTTTAAAAAATGCCCAACTCAAAATTTACAGTTGAAGAATGGAAATGCTATTTATTTTAATTACTTGCATATATTAACCATTACTGAGTTTTTTCACTGAATTTGAACTATTTGTCCTAAGTTATAAATTGATTGAATGTACTTTATTCCTTTGACATTTTCTTTCTTTCCCTTTTTTTTCGGTGATACATTTTATCTCAGCTTCTAATAGTTATCTGTCAGGAAAACACTGCTTCCACAATAGGCTTCATGTGTCTCTCTGTATTACATATTTTCTTTAAGGTCTTCCTTTGTGGTTTCTATACCAAAATTTATTCCATGAGTCACTGCAACATCTCTGAGTCAGTGTTTTGATTAAATGTTTATTAAAGGTTGATATTGTGCCCAATGGCCAACACATTATCCTCCCTGAATTCTTGTAATGTCTTGCTCCTATTCTGAACAGGGTGATGGGCATGAACAACAGCAGTGTCAAGGGAGACATCATCCTGGTGGGCTTCTCTGATCAGCCCCACCTGGAAAAGATACTCTTTGTGGCTGTTTTGATATCCTATCTCCTTACCCTTGTGGGAAATACAGTAATTATTCTGATCTGCTCTGTAGACCCTAAACTCAAGACACCCATGTACTTTTTTCTTACTCACCTCTCCTTAGTTGATATCTGTTTTACCACCAGTATTGTCCCTCAGCTGCTGTGGAACCTAAAAGGACCTGCCAAAACAATCACATTCCTGGGTTGTGTCATCCAGCTCTACATCTCCCTGGCAATGGGCTCCACTGAGTGCGTCCTCCTGGCTGTAATGGCTTTTGATCGCTATGCTGCAGTTTGCAAACCTCTCCACTATACAGCTGTAATGAACCCTCGGCTGTGCCAGGCTCTGGCAGGGGTTGCGTGGCTGAGTGGAGTGGGAAACACTCTCATCCAGGGAACTGTCACCCTCCGGCTGCCTCGCTGTGGACACCAGTTGCTCCATCATTTCGTCTGTGAGGTACCCTCCATGATTAAGCTTGCATGTGTGGACATCCATGACAATGAGGTTCAGCTCTTTGTTGCTTCATTGGTCTTACTCCTCTTGCCCTTAATGTTAATATTGCTGTCCTATGGACATATTGCCAAGGTGGTCACAAGGATCAAGCCAGTCCAGGCCTGGTGCAAAGCCCTAGGGACATGTGGATCCCACTTGATAGTAGTGTCCCTCTTCTATGGGACCATCACAGCTGTCTACATCCAGCCCAACAGTTCTTATGCCCATGCTCATGGGAAGTTCATCTCCCTCTTCTATACAGTTGTGACCCCGACCCTCAATCCCCTCATCTATACACTGAGGAATAATGATGTGAAAGGAGCACTGCGAAGATTATTTCACAGAGACTTCACATAAAAAATGAAACAGAGTACACAGCGCTCAACTTTTTTCACAAAGAAACTTTAAAGGTCATCTTGTATAATTCTTCACTCAAGAATTTTAGCAGTCTATAAAGGAAGAGATGTAATCTTCTCCATCTGCATTACTGTATTTCACTTGGCCTCAGAACTGTCTATCCTCTCCAATCTTTTTCCAGATTTCTTTTGAGCCCATGTAAGGCAATATTCCCCCATACCTTTTAAATCTCCATGAGTCACATCATTTCTGTTTCTCGCTCTCCCTCCCTGTGCTTTTCTTTAGCCTTCCTTCCTTTCTTGCGCCTTCCTTCCTTTCTTGCTTTTTTCCTTCCCTTCCTTCCTTTTCCACCTTTTATTTCTTCTTTACTTCTCATTTGTGTGATATGTTTTACAGCCATTTTCCCGGCGCTTCTACATTATATCCTTTCCCATGAATATTCTAACAATTCCTGAAAACAACTAGCTCTAATATGTGTTTCTCATTTATCACAATAAAAAGCTTGCATTTGCTTTGTGGGGAATAGTGGAGAGATTAGACTAGAGAATTCGGATTTTAACTCTACAACTTCCTTTTTGAGTTTGTGTAAATTTCACTGGATTTTTGGACCTAAGTTTACTTCAGAGTTAAAAAAAAAAAAAGAGCTTGACTATTATGTTGATTAAGCTATAAAAATATAAATAAAGCACCTGGTAATACATGATCAATAAAAATCAATTAACATATGTGTGATCTACTTTTTTAGTCATAGTTTTCTTCATATTTTGATCTCTTATATGCTTATTACTTTCAATTGTATCCAATAAAAATTCTTACGTAGTCTATATTTATCCACTTGTGTTTCTATACAAATGGAAAAACAAATATCTGAAAATATAAGAAAAATAAGTCAATCCGTGTTTTGTCTTTATAATATGTGAAGAACATGATTTATTTTCTCTACTAAGTTATAGAAGTGTGACACGCTTGCTTTTAATGGTGATAGCAGAGTTGAAGGTGTCATTTCCAGAAGTACAGATACTTTAGTGTGGCAGTAAAAAATATTATTTGAACTTGGAGACACCAGAGTCTATATCCTATCTCCACCATTTATTTATCAGCTGAATAAGTGTGGGTAAATGATTTAATAACTCTGAACCTCAGTTTCTAAAATGAGAACATTTCTAAAATGAGGACAACCTCAAAAATTCAGTGTACTTTAGTAGATAATTAGAAGGCAGACAGTAAGGACTCAGTAAATGTCAGTTATGATTAATAAACTGTTGATTTTCTCAGTAATAATAATATCAGATTGAGTAGCCTTAAAGGCAAATATACAGATCTTTTCCAGTCATATATTGTATGGAGAGTCACTAGTCATTAATACTCAACTAAGTTTGCTTGCAATAATCAAGCAGGTTCTGCTTTTGACATGTGACCAATATGTTTTTAGCTGTTTTATGAAAACATGCACTTTTGCATAGATAAGCCAATAATAACAAGTCTACTATTATGTAATGATTTTGACTCAACTGTGATCTAATGATTGTCACTCAATTATAGTATATGATTCTTGCTTTGATTTCTGTGGTTCCCCATTCCCAGAGTATAGGGGAAAATGTATTCCTCATATTCACGTAAAACTCAATTGCTCAACAAATATTCTTATGCAAGCATTATGCAGCACACCCCATGTTTAGTCATCTAGTTTACCTTCCAGCCTATAAGCTGGATTCATCTATGATAGTCCTGATTGGCAACGTTCTCTTGAAAGCTGTGCTAGCATGAGCTGTTACTCACCTGTACAATTATTCATTTTAGTGTTTGTTCTTATGTTTAATATTACCACAGGTAATCTCTCTCCCTCTATTATTCTGTTACACTTTTTAAATTTTACAACATACTTGGCCGGGCGAGGTGGTTCATGCCTGTAATCCTAGCACTTTGGGAGGCCGAGGCAGGCAAATTATCTGAGGTCAAGAGTTCAAAACCAGCCTGGCCAACATGATGAAACTTCGTCTCTACTAAAAATACAAAAAATATCCAGGTTCAGTGGCACACACCTGTAATCCCAGTTACCTGGGAGGCTGAGGCAGGAGAATTGCTTGAACCCAACCTCCGAAGGAGTTGGAGGTTGCAGTGAGCCAAGATCATGCCACTGCACTCCAGTCTGGGCTACAGAGTGAGACTGTCTCAAAAACAAACAAACAAACAAACAAACAAACAGTATACTTGCTAAATTACATCGAAATTCAATCAATAATAAGTTTATATGACATAAAGTGAACTGTGATCTCCGCCCTTTAAGAACCGCCCTTTAAATAGAAATGTGCACTAAGAACTGATGTCAACTCATAGATCAACATATCAGTGTATTCATGATTCATTCAATCAGTAATAGTTTATATAGGTTTATCATCGTGAGTGATTAGAAGATGCTAGCACTGTCAACAAATAATATATAATATTCCTCTAGAGGGTATATCATGACTTATAAAAGAATTAAAAAGCAATTTAAGGTTTTACTAGATGCAAAATAAAACAAGAAGGCAAACATATTGAATGTCTATGTGTTTGAGAAATTCACAGTAAAGAATAGATGGGCTACCAACTACAGAATATTATTTTGAAGGAAGAAATAAAACTATAAACATATGTGGAGTAAAGAAAACTACATTCCAGATGAAAACATCCTGAATATGCTAAGGATAAGAGGTCATTATCTCTGGAAGATAGAAATCAGGTCATTGGATTCCAATGACATACATCAGGAATAAAAATAACATGGTACCTTACATTTTTATAGCTAGAACTGTATAATTTTTTCTTTAATTGAGACAGAGTCTTGTTCTGTCTCCCAGGCTGGAGTGCAGTGGTGCGATCTCGGCTCACTGCAACCTCCACCTCCCAGGTTCAAGCGATTCTTCTGCCTCAGCCTCCCAAGTAGCTGGGACTACAGGCGTGTGCCACCACCCCTGGCTAATCTTTTTTTTTTTTTTTTTTGTATGTTTAGTAGAGACAGGGTTTCGCCATGTTGTCCAGGCTGGTCTCGAGCTCCTGATCTCAGGAGATCCTACCATTTTGGCCTATCAAAATACTAGGACTACAGGCATGAACCACTGCACCCAGCCAACTATATAAATTTTTAATGAGGAACTTTTCCCAAGATGGCCGAATAGGAACAGCTCTGATCTGCAGCTTTCAGTGAGATCAATGCAGAAGGCAGGAGATTTTTGCATTTCCAACTGAGGGACCTGGCTTATCTCACTGGGACTTGTTAGAGAGTGGGTGCAGTCCACAGAGGGTGAGCCAAAGCTGGGTGGGCCATCATCTCACCCTGGAAGTGCAAGGGGTTGAGGAACTCCCTCCACTAGCCAAGGGAAGCCATGAGGGATTGTGCCATGAGGAATGGTGCACTCAGGCCCAGATACTATGTTTTTCCCATGGTTTTCACAATCCGCAGACCAGGAGATTCCTTGGGTGCCTCTGTCAAAGGGCCCTGGGCCCTTGACAGTGCAAGCACAAAACTGGGCTGCCAATTAGGCAGACACCGAGCTAGCTGCAGGATTTTATTTTCATACCCCAGTGGCATCTGGAACACCAACAAGACAGAACAGTTTACTTCCCTGGAAAGGGGGCAGAAGCCAGGGAGCAAAGTGGTCTTGCTCAGCAGATCTCACCCCCAGGAGCCCAACAATCTAACAACCACTGGCTTGAAGTTTTCATAGTAAGCACAGCAGTCTGAAGTCAACCTGGGACACTATAGTTTGGTGTAGGGAGGGGCATCTGCCATTACTGAGACTTGAGTAGGCAGTTTTCCCTCACAGTGTAAGCAATGCCACAGGGAAGATAGAACTGGGCAGAACCCATTGCATTTCACCAAAGCCCCTGTAGGCAGACTGCCTCTCTAGATTCCTTCTCTCTGGGCAGGGCATCTCTGAAAAAAAGGCATCAGCCCCAGTCAGGGGCTTATAGATCAAATTCCCATCTCCCTGGGACAGAGCACCTGGGGAAAGAGGAGGCTGTGGGTGCAGCTTCAGCAGACTTAAACGTCCCTGCCCGCCAGCTCTGAAGAGAGCAGTGGATCTCCCAGCACAGAGTTCCAGCTATGCTAAGCGACAGACTGTCTCTTCAAGTGGGTACCTGACCCCCATGCCTGCTGACTGGGAGGCACCTCCCAGCAGAGGTCGACAGACACATTACACAGGACAGCTCCAGCTGGCATCTGGCAGGTGCCCATCTAGGACAAAGCTTCCAGAGGAAGGAACAGGCAGCAATCTCTGCTGTTCTGCAGCCTCCACTGTTGTTACCCAGGGAAATAAGGTCTGGAGTGGACCTCCAGCAAACTCCTGCAGATCTGCAGCAGAGGGCCCTGACTGTTAGAAGGAAAACTAACAAACAGAAAGGAATAGCATCAACATCAACAGAAAGGACATCTACTCAGAAACCCCATCCGAAGGTCACCAACATCAAAGACCAAAGGTATAGAAATCCACTAAGACGAGGAAAAACCAGCACAGAAAGGCTGAAAATTCCAAAATCCAGAACGCCTCTTCTCCTCCAAGGGATCACAACTCCTTGCCAGCAAGAGAACAAAACTGGATGGAGAATGAGTTTGATGAATTGACAGAAGCAGGCTTCAGAAGGTGGGTAATAACAAACTCCCCCAAGCTAAAGGAGCATGTTCTAACCCAATTCAAGGAAGCTAAGAACCTTGAAAAAAGGTTAGAGGAATTGATAACTAGAATAACCAGTTTGGAGAAGAACATAAATAACCTGATGGAGCTGAAAAACACACCACGAGAACTTCATGAATCATACGCAAGTATCAATAGCCAAATCAATCTAGTGGAAAAAAGGATATCAGAAATTGAAGATCAACTTAATGAAATAAAGCATGAAGACAAGATTAGAGAAAAAAAACACGAAAAGTTACAAACAAAGTATCCGAGAAATATGGGAATATGTGGAAAGACCAAATCTACGTGTGATTGGTGTACCTGAAAGTGACGGGGAGAGTGGAACCAAGTTGGATAACACTCTTCAGGATATTATTCAGGAGACCTTCCCCATCCTAGCAAGACAGGCCAACATTCAAATTCAGGAAATAGAGAAAACACCACAAAGATACTCCTCGAGAAGAGCAACCCCAAGAAACATAATTGTCTGATTCACCAAGGTTGAAATGAAGGAAAAAATTTAAGGACAGCCAGAGAGAAAGGTTGGGTTACCCACAAAAAGAAGCCCATCAGACTAACAACAGATGTCTCTGCAGAAACTCTACAAGCCAGAAGAAAGTGGGCCAATATGCAACATTCTAAAAGAAAAGAATTTTCCACCCAGAATTTCATATCCATCCAAACTAAGCTTCATAAGTGAAGGAGAAATAAAATCCTTTACAGACAAACAAATGCTGAGAGATTTTGTCACCACCAAGCCTGCCCTGCAAAAACTCCTGAACACCTCAAGGAAAGGAAAACCCAGTACCAGCCACTGCAAAAACATAACAAATTGTAAAGACCATTGACACTATGAAGAAACTGCATTAACTAATGGGCAAAATAACCAGTTAACATCATAATGACAGGATCAAATTCACACATAACAATATTAACCTTAAACGTAAATGGGCTAAAAGGCCCAATTAAAAGACACAGACTGGCAAATTGGAAAAAGAGTCAAGACCCATCTGTGTGCTGTATTCAGGAGACCCATCTCATGTGCAAAGACACACATAGGCCCAAAATAAAGGGATGGAGGAATATTTACCAAACAAATAGAAAGAAAAAAAAAAAAAAAAAAAAAGCAGAGGTTGCAATCCTAGTCTCTGTTAAAACAGACTTTAAACCAACAAAGTTTAAAAAGACAGAGAAGGGCATTACATAATGGAAGAGAGATCAATGCAACAAGAAGAGCTAACTATTGTAAACATATATGCACCCAATACAGGAGCACCCAGATTCATAAAGGAAGTTATTAGACCTACAAAGAGACTTAGACTCCTACACAATAATAGTGGGAGATTTTAACACCCAATATCAATATTATACAGATCAATTAGACAGCAGATTAATAAGTATATTGAGGACTTGAACTCAGCTCTGCACCAAGCAGACCTAATAGACATCTACAGAACTCTCCACCCCAAATCAACAGAACATACATTCTTCTCAGCACCACATAGCACTTATTCTAAAATTGACCACATAATTGGAAGTAAAACACTCCTCAGCAAATGCAAAAGAATGGAAATCATAACAAAAGTCTCTCAGACCACAGTGCAATCAAAATAGACTTCAATATTAAGAAACTCACTCAAAACTGTGAAAGTACATGGAAACTGAACAACCTGCTCCTGAATGACTACTGGGTAAATAACAAAATTAAGGCAGAAATAAATAAGTTCTTTGAAATCAATGAGAACAAAGACACAACATACCAGAATCTCTGGGACACAGCTAAAGCAGTGTTTAGAGGGAAATTTATAGCACTAAATGCCCACAGGAGAAAGCAGGACACATCTAAAATTGATACCCTACCATCATAATTAAAAGAACTAGAGAAGCAAGAGCAAACAATGTCAAAAGCTAGCAGAAGACAAGAAATAACTAAGATCAGAGCAGAAATGAAGGAGATTGAGACACAAGAAACCCTTCAAAGAATCAATGAATCTATGAGCTGATTTCTTGAAAAGATT
Organism: Mandrillus leucophaeus; assembly: GCF_000951045.1. Lineage (NCBI taxonomy): Eukaryota > Metazoa > Chordata > Mammalia > Primates > Cercopithecidae > Mandrillus > Mandrillus leucophaeus. Next base: position 271,783 of record NW_012099655.1, read on the forward strand.
AACAAAATAGACTGCTGGCTAGACAAATAAGAAAAGACAGAAGAATCAAATAGACACAATACAAAATGAAAAAGGGGATATCACCACCGATCCCACAGAAATACAAACTGCCATCAGAGAATACTGTAAACACCTCTAGGCAAATGAAGTAGAAAATCTAGAAGAAATGGATAAATTCCTGGACACATACACCCTCCTGAGACTAAGCCAGGAAGAAGTTTAATCCCTGAGTAGACCAATAACAAGTTCTGAAATTGAGGTAGTAATTAATAGCCTAGCAACCAGAAAAAACCCAGGACCAGACCGATTCACACCCAAATTGTACCAGAGTCACAAAGAGGAGCTGGTACCATACCTTCTGAAACTATTTCAAACAATAGAAAAATAGAGACTCCTCTCTAACTCATTCTGTGAAGCCAGCATCATCCTGATACCAAAACCTGGCCAAGACACAATGAAAAAAGAAAATTTCAGGTCAATGTCCCTGATGATCATCAATGCAAAATTCCTCAATAAAATACTGGCAAACCAAATCCAGCAGCACATCAAAAAGCTTATCCACCACGAGTGAGTTGGCTTCATCCCTGGGATGCAAGGCTGGTTCAACATATGCAAATCAATAAACATCATCCATCATACAAACATAACCAATAACAAAAACCACATGATTATTTCAATAGATGCAGAAAAGGTCTTTGATAAAATTCAATACTCCTTCATGCTAAAAACTCTCAATAAACTAGGAATCAATGAAACATATCTCAAAATAATAAGAGCTATTTGTAACAAACCCACAGCCAATGACATACTGAATGGACCAAAAGGACAAAGGGAAAACCGGAAGCATTCCCTTTGAAAACCAGCACAAGACAAGGATGCCCTCTCTGACAACTCCTATTCAATACAGTTTTGAAAGTTCTGGCCAGGGCAATCAGGCAAGAGAAAGAAGTAAAGGATATTCAGTTAGGAAGAGGGGAAGTCAAATTGTCTCTGTTTGCGGATGACATGACTGTATATGATTGTATATTTAGAAAACCCCATTGTCTCACCCCAAAATCTCCTTAAGCTGATAAGCAACTTCAGCAAAGTCTCAGGATACATAATCAATGTGCAAAATCACAGTCATTTCTATATACCAATAATAGACAGAGACCCAAATCATGAGTGAACTCCCATTCACAATTGCTATAAAGAGAATAAAATACCTAGGAATACAACTTACAAGGGATGTGAAGGATCTCTTCAGAAAGAACTAAAAACCACTGCTCAAGGAAGTAAGAGAGGATACAAAAAATGAAAAAAACATTCCATGCTCAAGGATAGGAAAAATCAGTATCGTGAAAATGGCCATACTGCCCAAAGTAATTTATAGATTCAGTGCTATCCCCATCAAGCTACCATTGATTTGCTTCACAGAATTAGAAAAAAACTACTCTAAATTTCATATGGAATCAAAACGAGCCCATATAGCCAAGACAATCATAAGCAAAAAGAACAAAACTGGATACATCATGCTACCTGACTTCAAACTATACTGCAAGGGTACAGTAACCAAAACAGCATGGTACTGATACCAAAACAGATATATAGACCAATGGAACAGAACAGAGGACTCAGAAATAATGCTACACATCTACAACCATCTGATTTTTGACAAACCTGACCAAAAAAAAAAAAAAAAAAACCATGGGGAAAGGATTCCCCATGTAATAAATGGTATTAGGAAAACTGACTGGCCATATGTAGGAAACTGAAACTGGACTCCTTCTTATACCTTATACAAAAATTAACTCAAGATGGATTAAAGACTTAAATGTAAGACCTAAAACCATAAAAACCCTAGAAGAAAACCTGGGCAATACCATTCAGGACACAGGTATAGGCAAACACTTCATGACTAAAACACCAAAAGCAATGGCAACAAAAGCCAAAATTGACAAATGGGATCTAATTAAACTGAAGAGCTTCTGTGCAAAAGAAACTGTCATCAGAGTTAACAGGCAACCTACAGAATGGGAGAAAAATTTTGCAATCCATTCATCTGACAAGGACTAATATCCAGAATCTACAAGGAACTGAAAAAAATTTATAAGAAAAAAAACCAACCCCATCAAAAAGTGGGCAAAAGATATGAACAGACACTGCTCAAGAGAAGACACTTATGTGGCCAACAAACATATGAAAAGAAGGTCATCATCACTGGTCATTAGAGAAATGCAAACCAAAACCACAATGAGCTACCATCTCACACCACTAACTGGTGTGAGATCACCATTCTAACAATGGTGATCATTAAAAAGTCAGGAAACAACTGATGCTAGAGAGGATGTGGAGAAATAGGAATGTTTTTACACTGTTGCTGGGAGAGTAAATTAGTTCAACCATTGTGGAAGACAGTATGGTAATTCCCCAAGGCTCTAGAACCAGAAATAGCATTTGACCAGCAATCCCATTACTGGGTATATACCCAAAGAATTATAAATCATTCTACTATAAAAACACATGCACACGTATGTTTATTGCAACACCATTTACAATATCTAAGAGTTGGAACCAACACAAACACCCATCAATGATAGACTTGATAAAGAAAATGTGGCACATATACACCATGGAATGCTATGCAGCCATAAAAAGGATGAGTTAATGTCCTTTGCAAGGACATGGATGAAGTTGGAAACAATCATTCTCAGCAAACTAATACAGGAACAGAAAACCAAACACTGCATGTTCTCACTCATAAGTGGGAATTGAACAATGAGAACACATGGACACAGGGAGGGGAACATCATACACCGGGGCCTGTCAGGGGGTAGGGGGCTAGGGAAGGGATAGCATTAGAAGAAATACCTCATGTAGATGACAGTTTTATGGGTGCAGCAAACCACCATGGCATGCATATACCTATGCAGCAAACCTGCACGTTCTGCACATATACCCCAGAACTTAAAGTATAAAAAAAAAAAAAAAAATCCTGATGCTAATTATAATGAATAACAACTCCATAAATATCAAAAAGAATTAAATACAAAATCCCTTTCAGGCAAAGACAGATGTTAAAAAGCCATTTTTTAAATGTCATTTAATTCATTCTCCTATCTCCTAGACAGAACCAAACTCACCCTTCGAAAGAACTATCAATGATCTCCCTATGCAGGGTACCCCACTTCTGCCCTAGGAAATCATGACCAAATGACTCATGTCAGCTCAGGTTCTCAGTGCTTCTACAAGGAGAGGGCAGAAATACACATGTATTAAGAATGTGCAAGTTGAAGCAATAACTCATACAACATTTGGATAATTACCCATTCGTTTTGAATTATTCTGCATTTTTTGTGATAATTTCAAATACGATGAACTCCTTTCACATAATATCAGTATCACAGGAACTTTTCCAGGACACCCATTGTAATTCATCATTAATTGGATGCATGCTCAAATATTACACACCTCCCTGCTGTCTGCTTCTCATAGCAGGAGCAGCCATTTCGTTTGCCTACTGACATGCTTACACATTTAATTTCCAGAGATGACACAGTGTCAGCGTGACCCAGCCCCCTGTGTGTGCCCTGATGACCTAGTTTAATAAAATCTGGCCTCATGTCAAACAGACCACAGGTTTAATTCCTGGCTACAGCAGCTACATAACAGTACGTGTAAGAGAGTGGTGCATGGTAAACTGCACAGTATTAGGCACCATTTAAAAATGGACAACAAGGAAGCTTATATGGTTTCTATCATCTGAAGACAATTGCCCATGTGACATTTACTGAATCCACCTACCCCTTTATCTCAATAAACAATATACTAAAATTCTGGGCTCTGGATCTATGAATTTAAATATTAAAATGTGTTTGGCCTTTTTTTTCTCTCCTGTGTTTTCTACCTAAGGAAAACGATGAATTAGGGAAAAGATTAAAAAAAAAAAAAAAGCATCCCATTACTGGGTATATACCCAAAGGATTATAAATTATGCTGCTATAAAGACACATGCACACGCATGTTTATTGCGGCACTATTCACAATAGCAAAGACTTGGAATCAACCCAAATGTCCATCAGTGACAGATTGGATTAAGAAAATGTGGCACA
>NW_012099655.1:276308-307793 GCF_000951045.1 Mandrillus leucophaeus
AAAAAAAAAAAAAAAAGAATGAACAAATTCTTGAATAAATGGTAGTGAAAGAAGTAAGTTAGAGAGGCATTCCAGTACAAGGGAACAGCCAAACGAAGGGTCAGGGACATAATACAGCCTGGGAAATAGGGTATCTGGCGGCTAGTACAAAAATAAGGCTCTGGAGGCTGGTAGAGGCTGGATTACATTTCTGTGAAATATATGATTTACAGTCCAGAGATTAACAATCTTTTCACTCTACAAACTTTTTAAAAATGTCCAAAACTGTACGAGTACCCACATGTTAGTAATTATACTTTTATTATCTGTTGATAAATAGTGAAAAAGGTTATAATGAATTCATCAGTAATTTTAAATAACGTTTCGTTTTATTCATTAAAAAAAGACATATAAGCCCTCAAACACAATTTTGGTATACAAGGTCTTGTTTATTATATATTAGTCATTGTTTTGGATCAACTCAGAGAAAAGTATACAGCCCTTTTTGAATTACTTAAAACTTAACTTTTGTTACTAATAATTGGTTATAAATTAGGGCATGCTTTATTTAAATACACTCAAGCACTGAAAAGGAATAGGTATCTGTGTTCTAGAGTAGGCTGTGGTAAACTGGGAGAACAGGCCAAATCCAAAAGCTTCCTGGTTTTGTAATAGAGTCTTATCAGAACACAGCCAGACACATTAATTTATGGATTATCAAAGGTTACTTTCACACTGCTACGAAGACAGAGATGAGTGGCTGACAGAGCCCATATGACCACAAAGCCCAAAAGATGTATTAACTGGCCATTTAAATAAAAAAAGAAGGAAAAAAGCTTGGCAATCTTGTTTTGTAGTATGGTGAATTATAAAGAATTACTAAATGATATCTTACATTTGCTCATGAAGTTAACCTTTGATTTAATAACATTGTATATTTGATCACTCATTCTAACACTTGATAGCAAATGACTTTTTATTTCAGCTATTCACAAGAAGGGACATTCACCAGCAGTTAGTAATTAATGATATCTTTTCCATCTTCAATTAAACAGAGAGTTCACAGAATTCCATCTGGGGCCTGTTTTCAAACTATGCACACTTGACAAAAGGAAAAGAGCTCAGATCCAAACAGGACCCGGGTATCAGTGTTTTATAAATCAAAATTTCTCACCCTTAGCCCTATGGACATTTTAGACCAGATAATTATCTGTTGTCAGGGTCTGTCCTCTGCATTTTAGGATGCTCAGTAGTATCTTTGGCCTCAGTGCACTAGATGCTAATAGCATCTCCTTTCCCCCTAAGTTGTGACAAGCAAAAATACCTCCAGACGTTGTCAAATATGCCCTAGAAAGCAAAAGTGCTCCTGGCATAGAAGCACTGCCATAAATCAGGGCATACTGTTATATCAGGAGGCATGTTTTATTACGTAGGAGTAAGCCTACAGAGTCAGTGAGACTAGCAGCAGTCATTCCAGGGCACAAAGCATAGGTGCGCACGTACAAACACAAAAGCACAAGAACATATGCAAACATATTTGATAAAATGTTTTTAGTGTCCTTTTGTTTTATTATGCATGGTTTTAAATTTTCATTTTTATAAGAGAAAAGGCCATTTTGACATGTTGAACTATCTTTTTCAGAGCAATGTTATTTCATTTAAAAATTTTTTGAAGGAAAGATTTTACTTAATTTTATATTATTAAATATTAAGGCATGAGGTAAAATCTGTGGAAATGAGAATGTGAGGTAAATGCTCAGTGATTCCAATTGCATTCACCTCTCCACCATGGCATCTGCTCCTTAGGGAGGCTGGGTTATCCAGTTTCTGGATCTGGGTGTGGGGATGGGATAGTCAGATGGGAATGGCACGAGTTGGAGAAACATGGGTAAGAAAGGGTGACAGGTGAAGTGCTATCTCTGAGGTAGGTTAGAGTCGGACATCTGGAAAGTTGGGGAAGGAAGGAGCCTTAAGGTGATATAGCCTAGGGCTTTCCCAACTACTTTGACAGCCATTTGTTCTGTTATGAAATCCCAATGTCACTTGAACAAGACCCTCAGTGGGCCTCATCTTGGCTCCATTACTTTCTGAAAGTGTTTTCTTCATCTTCTGTTTTGTTCTTGGGTTCAACACCAGATGGTGCCAGGAGACCACAATGCATCCAGCAAATTCTTCCTGTCATATCCAGCCTCCTCTGCCTTACCCAGAGATTCTTGGGTTTTATTGGTGAAATTTCTCCTAATTCCCTTCCTCTGCCAAATCCTCCTATTTCCCTGTTGAAAACAACAGTAATGTCTTCCCTATCATAAAAATCCTTGTGTGCCTTTATAATCCAAACATATTAGATGACTGTACAACGACGATACTTGTCATTTGTTCTGTGACTATCCTTTAATATATTAAAATTTATTTCTTTATAAATAAAAATATATTTCAAGTATAAATAACTGGTTGAGTTTGCCATTTTATATAATTTGGAGAGTTTCTAAGGTCAAGAATTTAGAACCATGGAACTCAACACTGAAAAGCCACCAGTGAGGGCCAGCATATACCCAGAAGTTATTGTTTTGGGAATGGTCTGTCAATTTGGGGTCCGGGGTTTAGTGGATGTGCATGTGGAGGAAGGAGAAAGAGAGAAGAGTTTTGAATAGCTAGAGCCTTCTGTGATTGAGCAAAACAATAGTGTATTTACTGGGCCTTTTGCCTTAAGACCTTGGTGAGTTTCTTAGCCTAGATTCTCTAAAAATCAGAGCTTAACGCAAAAAAGGAAATATTAAGGCTTTATTTGGGACATACAAATAGAGGGCAGCAAAGGTGAGGAAAAAAGGGGACTGAGAGAAGGGAAATATGAAGCAAGGTGAGGTGATGCATTTTCACACTGGTTACCACTTCTTGAGAAACTTTAGAAGGCTGCCTCACAGATGCTTTAATCTGCTCTTGCCACCCTCCTTCAGACAAGGTAGGAGGAGGAATCTTGCTTTGGGTGAAAGAAAAAGAAAAGAAAGTATTAAAGTGTATCAAAGTAGAAGGAGCTGTGTCAAAGGCTGCTAATATAGTAGGTCAAGTGAGATGAAGATTAAGAACTGACCATTGGATTTAGCAATAAGGAAGTCTTCTGTGACACTAAGAGAGGAGTTTTGCTAGAGAAAATGAAGGCAACAGCCACACTGGAATGGAAGCAAGAGAGAACAGTAGGAGACAACTTAGAGACAGAAAGCATAGAAAACTCATTAATGGTGCTTTGCTGAAGGCAGAAAGAAATGATTCAATAGCTGTAGGGAAAGAGGGGGTCAAGAGAAGGCAGAAAGAGTTTTTTTCTGTAAGATGGATGTAATGGCAGCATGCTTGTGTTCCATGGTAATGACCTATAGAGTACGCAAAATTACATAGCAGGAGAGCAAGGGTGAACTCTGAAACAAAGTCTTTAGGTCGGTGAGCGGGTGGATCCAGGGCAGCAAAGGATTGATCAGCCTTTGCTAGAACACAAACAGTTCATCAATAGGAACCAGACAGAAAATAGAATACATGGATATAGAAGTAGCTGGGTGTGTTGAGGTAGCATTGAAATCTGATAGAAATTCCTTTCTGATTTCTCCAATTTTCTCTGAAGTTTTGAAAAGCAGGGGCATCAGCTGGGAGTGAAGAAAAGGAAAGGATGTGCACTTGGATAGAGAAGAGAAGGTGTGAACAGACACCTGGGAAAAGGGAGAGTACAGAAATTATGAAATACAGAAAACTAACGATTTTCTTTTCTGGATTTTCCTTTTGTTTTGTTGCATTTCGTTTTTTTTCAAAGGTTTATCTGGTGATATGTTATGATCCTGGGGGAGGAAGAGCTGAGCTCTACATTTGGCTCAGTCTGTCATGGTGTTTCCCCATGGGTCTCTTTTTTTTTTTTTTTCACTATATCTCTATTTTATCATTTTCATCAAAAGACTTCTTAAAACAATTGAAATAGTCATTTATAAAAGTCATTTGTATATAAACATTCTATTGTTTTCATACCTGTGTTTTAACTACAGTAAATACACCACTTGATATACAGAAAGTTAGTTCCAAATGTCTTCGATTGTTCAACTGCCTTTATAAATCTCCCACTATAACTTATTTAAAAAACAGAATATTGTACATGTACTATCTAGAAATTAAAATGATTTACTCTTCCCCAACATTTAGATAATACATATTTAGAAAACACCATCCTAAGAGTTTTAATTCTATTAAGCTTCAATTTGAACTCCTGTATGACAATTTAACAGTAATGAAACTAGAATAGAGAGAATTTTTAATTATTTTAGGACAACAGTGATATGGCTGTTTTTCCTGGATATTAAAAGTAGGTTCAGGGCCATGAGATGGTGGAATCATGCGATGGTGGAATCATGCGATGGTGGAATCAACCAGGAAGGTTATCTTCTTCTACTATAAGATGTATAAATATGGAAAAGACCTAAAGTTTTATTTCATTTTCTTGATACATATCAGTAATTATTTAATCTCTGTCCTGGAGATTTTGAAGCTAACTTTCATACTGTGCATGTTCTCGTCCAAAGATGCTTGATTTATTTTATATGCTTAATATGATTTTAAGTGTCCCTTTTATTCTTTTCAGATAATTGACTATATTTTGTTTGTGTCCTCTCCAAAGGTTTTTACAAAAGCATAAATCAGATTATTCAGAGCTATCTAAGTAATAGACATGTTCTGATTTGTCTATTACATCCACTCTAACATACCTGCATCTTTTTTATCTCCTCCAAGTGTCAGAGATTTGCTCTGACTTTTCTTGTTCCTTGGAACTTGTTCTGGATGTTCTGAGTTCTGACTCATTCTAAGTTATTTCTGTTTATTGAAATATTTTCAATATGTTTATTTCTGTTGGCTTAATCTTTTATTTCATCCTTCAGTTTTTTGTAAAAGCTAGTTTGGGTTTTCCCAAAGATGGACGTTTTCATCCAAACTCGACTTCATTCCTATGGCAAGTCTTCATTCATGTGATATAATTTTAAAGTTATTTTGGCTTTATCCGTTTGGTACTGATGGACTTCAACATATCTTCTAGTGACTGAATCCTTATTTTAATGTCAGACACAAATCATTATGAACATTTAGATTCCTTTTCCTTCCATTTTTTTTCTAATAAGTCCAGTTTAAACTGAAAGAGTTAGATCTTTCAAGTTTTTAATTAACTAACTGCCTTTAAATTTGGAGTTCTCGATAAATTGTTCTCAAGACTAGACTCAATAAGAAAAAAATCTGTAACTCTTCCTATACTTTTAAAATCAGTTTAACCTAACCAAAATCTTCACATTTTTTTCTACCTAGAACACAACTTCTTATGGAAAACACATTTATCCCTATTTGGATAAAGTCAGCTTTTAACTATTAAAAAATCTTCAGATATAACTGCACTTACCGCCGTCTCCCATGTTAAGCCAGAGAGATCTGCTGTGAGTCTCATGTCTCCTGGTAACAGACATGGCCTCGCTCAGCTTTTCCAGAACTTGTATACAGTAAAACTTTAGAGCAGTAAGCAGGTACTCTGTAGCACCAGCTCTGCCTCAGGTTGCCAGGACCCCTCTATTCTACAACACACTGTAGAGAACACTGTGGAGTATTCTGCTCAGAACCTAAACCAATGCCTGGCAACCAAGAGAGACCAGCAGTGTGGGTGGCGATACGGGAAAATAGGCAGTGCTTCCCAAACGTTTTCATTTCATAGCACACATAAGTTAGATGTACGAGGCTGACTTTCACCAGGAAAGATTGGCCACTGGGACTTTGTTCATCCAAGGCCACATCCAGCAATCCCAAAATCTGGGAGGATAGATGTATTTTTACACATGTGATATTTGGGAATCACTGACAAAGACTGTCTGATGAAAATGATGTGACTCAAAAGCTAAAGACTTTATTCAATTGATGGGCATTGGGACCTCCTTACTGAAGCCAGATCCGTTTTTATAGGATAGAGGAAGTAGAGTACACATCCTCATTACCTTGTTTTGGCTAAGGCAACAGTTTTCTACTTTAAAATCTCAGTTGGGGGCTTATACCTGCTTTCATGCCCCTTTCATGTCAATAATCATCAGAACAGTATTTTTTGAGAATGATTTTTGCAAGCCTTGAGGTTTGTTAGTCAAGTTTCATTGGGTGGGGAGAGAGAGAAGAAAGAAAGGAAAAGAGAGAGGAAGGGAGGAAGGAAAGAAGAAGGAAAAAAGAATAAAAGATTAAGAAAGAATAAGAAAAGAGGACAAAGGTAGAAAGCAATGGGGAAACTGGAAACTTCTGTCTTGTTTGTTTTCATTGTTTTACAGAGTTTACATGCCCTCCTTCATGGTAAATATTTTCTTAATGTAAACATTGTTTTAGACCCATAGGTTCTAATACTCCAAAAAAGTTAAACAAAGTCCTCCCTTTGGCAATCTGTCCCTTCTTGTGTTTGGTCAGATCTCAAGTGTAGAAGGAGGAGAATAAAGGGTCTCGTGATCAACAAGGGCAGACAGCAAGATCTAGTAGAGGGTAAGAAACAAAACACACTGCTTCAGGTCCAATGCCCTATGCTCCTTTATTTTCTTAAAGGCATAGGAAGGTCCAGTGCTGGAAAGAGACCCGGAGAGATATATAGATACTGCTACAATAACAGTAATGGAGAGAAACAAAGCAGTAGAGAGACAAAAAGAGACAGAGAAGCAGAGAAACAGATGAAGAGCATGTGGATAAAGGCAGAGATCCATGGAGAAACAGATTTGGACACATAGGGAGAGAATCTCAGAGAAAGCCAAGAGAGTCTCTCCTGCTTACACAGCTGCAGTGCTCCTCTGTTGCTCTTAAAGTCCAAATACAACACTTTGACCCACAAGACCACACCAACCTCTCCAGGCTCAGTTAATAATACTGTCCCCCCGATTGGCATCCTATTGTCAAAACAGTTTCTTACTGTCTCTAAGTCACCACTGCTTTCCACATATTTTCTTGCATACACTAAGAGATCAATAAATATATTTTCAATGAATGACATACTATCTTGAAGTTGATGAGAAGGCATCGAAGGATGACTACTTTCTTCTGTCTGCCCCAGGCTACAATCTACATGGAATATGCATACTCTGACAGTACAAGCATAGAATCAAAACCCAGGTCTCTGATCCACAGAAAGTTCACTGCTGTCTACCCCTAAGTAGAATCCTGCTATCCTTACCCACATCTTTGTCAAAGAGGCCAGCCTCTTTCCCTGCCCACCACCTCTCCCCTCCCCTACCCAATGCAGCCACGTCCATGTTCATACAAAAGTTAAGGTGCGTATGTAAGGGGTAAATGTCAGTAGCCTGACTGAGAAGCCAGTATGTATCTGTTAAGAAATTAGAAATTAGTTTTCTGTCTGTTAATAAATTAGTATCTAAGTTAAGAAATCAGATCTCACCAACAGTGTAAAAGCTGTTTCCTATTTCTCCAAAGCCTTACTAGCATCTATTGTTTCTTGACTTTTTAATAATGGCCATTCTGACTGGTGTGAGGTGTTATCTCACTGTGGTTTTGATTTGCATTTCTCTAACAATCAGTGATGTTCCTTGTAGATGCTTGATATTAGACCTTTGTCAGATGGATAGATTGCAAAAATTTTCTCCCTTTCTATAGGTTGTCTGAGTTCAACCATTGTGGAAGACAGTGTGGCAATTCCTCAAAGACCTAGAACCAGAAATACCATTTGACCCAACAATCCCATTACTGGGTTTACACCCAAAGGAATATAAATCATTCCATTATAAAGATACATGCACACATATGAACTTTGCAGCACTATTCACAATAGCAAAGGCATGGAATCAACCCCAATGCCCATCAATGATAGACTGGATAAAGAAAATGTGGTACATATATACCATGGAATACTGTGCAGCCATGAAAAGGAACAAGATCATGTCCTTTGTAGGGACATGGATGGAGCTGGAAGCCATCATTCTCAGCAAACTAACACATGAACAGAAGAGCAAACACTACATGTTCTCACTTATAAGTGGGAACTGAACAATGAAAACATGTGGACACAGGGAGGGGAACAATACACACTGGGACCTGCCAGGAGTAGGTAGGGAGAGCATCAGAATAAATAGCTAATGCTTGTGGGGCTTAATACCTAGTGGTGGGTTAATAGGTGCAGCAAACCACCATGGCACACATTTACCTATGTAACAATGTATCCTGGAACTTAAAATTAAATTAAATTTTTAAAAAAGAAATTAGAGGCTGGTCATGGTGGCTCATGCCTATAATCCCAGCACTTTGGGAGACCGAGGTGGGTAAATCACGAGGCCAGGAGTTCAAGACCAGCCTGAACAAGATAGTGAAATCCCGTCTCTACTAAAACTACAAAAATTAGCTGGATGCAGTGGCAGGCACCTGTAATCCCAGCTACTCAGGAGGCTGAGGCAGGAGAATTGCTTGAACCTAGGCAGCAGAGGTTGCAGTGAGCTGAGATGGCACCACTGCACTCCAGCCTGACTGACAGTGAGACTCCATCTCAAAAAAAAAAAAAAAAAAAAAATAGATCTCCAGAAACAACTCAGTTAGGTCACCTTAGGTTGCTCATAATCTCTTGGCCTACTACCAATTCTGTCAACTGCTCTTGACCTTAACTACAGACCCAACTCTGCTAATTGTTGGAGAGAAAAGCCTCCTATCTTCCCAGGATCATTCAAATTTTCTATAATTTAGATACAAATCCAACCCCCAGAGAGTTGGTTCATGAGATCCATAAAGAAATGCAAACTAATTTTTAAAAGAAAAATAAATAATCCATTGCTTATTGTAATCCGTAATAGCTAAACTGAAATTAAAAGAGAATGCCAAAGCAGATCTTAATGCTAGACTAAGTTCAGATTTTGGTGAGTGTGAACTCAGACCACTAACCTCAAAACCACCCCAAACAGAAAAATTATGTTGGGAACAAGAGAAATTATCTCTACGATCTCTGATCCAAGAGGGTAGTTAACATGAGAGAAGGTATATTAGTCCATTCTCACACTGCTAATAAAGACGTACCTGAGACTGGGTAGTTTATAAAGGAAAGAAGTTTAATTGACTCACAGTTCCATAGGGCTGGGGAGGCCTCAGGAAACTTACAATTATGGCAGAAAAGGAAGCAAACATGTCCTTCTTCAGGTGGCAGCAGAAGAGAGAAAAAGAGCAAAAGGGGAAAAACCCCTTACAAAACCATCAGATCTTGTGAGAACTCACTCACTATGATAAGAACAGCAGCATGGGGGGTAACCGCTCCTATGATTCAATTACCTCTCACTGGGTCCCTACCAAGACACGTGGGGATTATGGGAACTACAATTCAAGATTCGATTTAGGTGGGGACAAGACAAAACCATATCATTCTGTCCCTGGCCCCTTTCAAATCTCATGTCCTCACATTTCAAAACACAATTATGCCCTTCCAATGAGTCCCTCAAAGCTTTAATTAATTCCACCATTAACTCAAAGTCCAAGTCCAAAGTCTCATCTGAGACAAGGCAAATTCCTTCTGTTTATAAGCCTGTAAAATCAAAAGCAAGTTAGTTACTTCCTAGATACAATGGAAGTACAGCACTGGGCAAATACACCCATTCCAGATGGGAGAAATTGGCCAAAACAAAGGGGTTGCAGGCCCCATGCAAGTCTGAAATCCAGCAGGGCAGTCAATTCTCAAAACTCAAAAATGATCTCTTTTGACTCCATGTCTCAAATCTAGGTCAAGCTGATGCAAGAGGTGGGCTCCCTTGGCCTTGGGCAACTCCATCCCTGTGGCTTTGCTCCCCTACTGGCTGCTTTCACAGGCTGGCATTGAGTGTCTGCAGCTTTTCCAGGCACACAGTGCAAGCTGTCAGTGGATCTACCATTCTGGAGTCTGGAAGATGGTGACCACAGCTCCACCAGGCAGTGCCCCAGTGGGTACTCTGTGGGGGGGCTCCAACACCACATTTTTCTTCTGCACTGCCCTAGCAGAGATTCTCCATAAGGGCTCTTGCCAACCCAGCAAACTTCTTCCTGGACATCCAAGCATATCAATACATCCTCTGAAATCTAGGTGGAGGTTCTTAAAGCTCAATTCTTGTCTTCTGCACACCCACAGGACGAACACCACGTGGAAGCTGCCAATGCTTGGGGCTTGCACTCTCTGAAGCAATCTGTACCTTGGCCTCTTTTAGCCAAGGATGGGGCTGAAGCAGCTGAGACACAGGGCACCATGCACCAAGGCTGTATAGAGCAGGGGGGTCCTGGACTTGGCCTAGGAAACCATTTCTTCCTCCTAGGCCTCTGGGCCTGTGATGGAAGGGGCTGCTGTGAAGACCTCTGACATGCCCTGGAGACATTTTCCCCATTGTCTTGGTGATTAACATTTGGCTCCTCCTTACTTATGCAAATTTCTGCAGCCTGCTTGAATTTCTTCTCTGAAAATGGGTTTTTCTTTTCTATCACATTGTCACTCTGTCTGAGCAGGAGTGAACTGAGGGGGAAGCACTTGCTAGACCAGTGTTGTTAGCTGCAGTGTGAAGCAACACAGTGGCTGAACCTAATGTTACTTCCAAAGTTGAAAAAGTTTGGTTGTAAATGGAGAACAGAAATAATAGCTAAGAGCAAAGCAATAAACAAATGGGTTTTGTAATGAGGGAAATCTAATATTACATCAATACTGTGAAAGAGTCTAAGAGCAAGAGATGGTATTGTTATAAGTTTCATGATGTTGATTATTTTATATGTTTTATCTACTATTATATAACTACCATCTAAAATGTAATAGGTATATAATAGGAAAGCCATAAATATCTATAAGATGAAAGAATAATTGGGTCTGATAAAAAGATAGCCATTTTGTTACAATAAGGCCTCAGAATGAAGAAGAATCATAAGTCTATTCCTGTAACTGGGGGCCCAGAATATCAAGGCTCAAATTGAGAAACTTGCACATACACTCTTACCTTGGTAACAGCACCAGAGAGCAGTAAATGTGGACTTTGACATGGCAAATGCTTTGCATTGGATAGTGAAAGGCACATTACACGTCAACAGTGGTGATGCTGAGACAGAGAGACACAGCAATTAAAACCAAGACCTGCCAGATTACAATATAGGGGTACATATACGTTGCTCAAGAAGTTTCTGTCTCAAAACTTTAGAAATCTTCTTGTGACTGAAAGCACTGGTGAAGCTTGTAGGAAAATAAAACAAAAAAAGAATGAAATAAAAAGGCATGAAATGTACTACTTGGTATTTTATTTTGCAAGTAATGTGTTTCTTGTGTCTTCTCCTCCTCTCCCATTCAATTGCATTGTGTCCTTTTCAAGACAATAGCTATTAAGTACATTAATTTCTATACCATACTGTGTCTAAATCCACAATATGAAGAATTTAAGGCCCAATGAATGATTGATAAAGGGAACTGAAATCTCAACCTGAACAGAATGCAGCTTTTTCTCTCCTACTTTTGGCTTAGGAGGTGTATCTCCAGCTTTTTGTGATGGGGTAACCTTGTTAGTTATTCTGGGAATCCCAGGTCCTCCTCCCCAATCTTATCAGTGCTCCCTTTACCTCCTTGTTCCTTAGAGTGTAGATGAGGGGATTAAGAGTTGGGGTTACCACAGTGTAGAAAAGAGTGAGAAATTTACCCCATTCATGAGAATAGTGATTTTTTGGTTGAAGGTAGACACCTGTGACAGTGCCATAAAAGAGAGAAACCACAAGAAGGTGAGAGGTGCAGGTGCCAAATGCTTTCTTCTGTCCCACAGTTGACTTAATCCTCAGCACAGCCTTAGCAATAGCACCGTAAGAGGAAAGGATAATGATCAAGGGCACCACCAGGAGGATAACACTGGCTGTAGACATCTGAATTTCATTGTAGGTAGTATCAGTACTGGAGAGCTGAATCAGAGCTGGGACTTCACAAATGACATCATCCACCATCCGATGGGAGCAGAAGGGTAACAGGAGGGTGGCAGGGGACTGGATCAGAGACTGGGCCAAGCCAGTCCCCCATGCCAGGATAGCCAGTTGCAGACAAAGTTTTGGGTGCATGATCATGGTATATTGCAGTGGATGACACACTGCTACATAACGATCCACAGCCATGACAACAAGAAGGGCACATTCCGTGGCCCCAAGCCACAAAAAAACATAGAGTTGAATGGCACAGCCAATGTAGCTGATGGTCTTTTCTGGGCCCCAGAAGTTAATCAACATCTGTGGAACACAGCTGCTGGTGAAACATAGGTCTACCAAGGAAAGGTTGGAAAGAAAGAAATACATAGGGATGTGGAGTTTTGGATCCTTCAAGGACACAAGAACAATGACCATATTTCCTGCAAGAGTCAAAAAATAAAAAATAAAAATGACCCAAAAAAGTATCTTCTCCAAATGTGGCTTGTTAGAGAAGCCCAGAAGGATGAAATCACTGTGGCTGTCATTGCAAATTATAATCATAGCTACTGGGGCAAATACCTCTCTGGGGAATGTTTCAAAAGTAGTTGCTCAAAAGCCTGTGATAATTCCAGTACAGACAGGAAGAAGGGTGGTATATGACTTGTTTGATTCCTCTCTACTTAAGGATAAGATTTTCACCAGCTGTATTTTGGGAAAAAATGCAAGATTTAGTGAAGTGCTTTAATCTTTGATATTCATCATTCACTCTCTCTCTTCCTCTTTTACATCTTCCTCATATTTTGTCTCTGATTAAAATTGTTCATTATAAATATTATATAAAATATATGTAAGCACCAGCTAGTAAAAAATCACTTTGCTAAATATTAGATGTGTTCCATCTGTGCTCTCAAAGAGTATACATTTACTACATTTATTACATAGTTCTATTCACTGCATATTAGCTTTATAACTCTTTCTCTATTTCTTTTGTTCTCTTAGTTCTCTGTGACCTTGTATCTTGATTTATTTCACTGTCTCCCATCTTTCCTCTCTTTCCTTCCCCTCTTCTCTCCCTGGATATTCTCCCTTTATCTTCCCTTTTTTCTCTCTCATTCTCCTCTTCTCCATTCCTCCTTTTCACTCTGTCTCTTATTGATGAGCTTGAATTCTCCCTCAGTCACCTTTATGCTGTGTGATATTAGGAAAAGTGGTTAACATTTTTGTTCTTACCTTAGTTCTTTCCTTAGATTTTCTATTTGGAAAATAGGCGAAATTAAAAACCTACATATGCTTGTTGGAGAAATTAAATGTGAAAACGGGGGAAATACTAAAAAGTGTTCTTGGCACAAAGTAACTGTTCAATGTAAGTTAGCGATAATTATCATGATGATGACACCGTTCAATAGATTGTTTCAGAAACCAAAATTTATTACCAAAGTTTTGCAGAGAGCATGAGTAAAAATAACATTTAGAAAAAAGAAATATTATATTTCTACATGACCTTCTTTGATGAAGAATGATAAAGTATATTAAAGAAAACCAAAAGCTTGAAATTAGATGAAAATATTTAAAATAATTAACAATAATAATCATGTCAAATAGACCACTCAAGCCATAATTCTAAGGAAAATTATGACATAGTCTGATATTTACTATTACATCATCATACATTGTGGTGAATTCTTAATCACACTTTAATGTAGTTGGAGCAATATGATGGTATATTATGCAATTACATATGTAAAATTTTTACATCAATATATGCTTTTGCTTTTACAAAGCTTGCTGGAGGTTATTTTCTGAATATCCTAGCCCTGTTGTCTCCTATCTTCCAACCATATTCTTACCCACCTATGATATGTCACATATAAATTTATCAATACACTAGAAGCAAATTCATTTGAAGTTCTCTCAATCAGTAGTTCTCATGCTTAAAGGGTTTTAATCTACAGGTAAACCCACAAGTAAAATGTCACAGGGCATTAAGATGCACTGACCCTCATGGCTTAAATTTCACCATAATTTTACTCACATTTGTCTTTACTATGCTGTGCATTCTAGAACATCTATACATTCTCCTTTTTGTCTGTTTTTTGTGTGTTATTGTTCCTTTATTTTCTTTAGAATTTTTCAAATTAATGATGAAATGTTACCACTTTAGTTGTGAATTTGAGCTTGATATTATATTAGATAGAAGAGTAGTTTGATGTTTTAAAGAATCTCAGTCTTGTAGATTTTTCCATGTCCAGAATCAACCTGCCTCTTATCCCATCCTTCGATTTTCATCCACTTCATAACCACTAACTACTGATTTTGTTTTTTTCCTATTCAGATTGCTTTTCCTTTCCCCATTTTCTTTCTTGTATATTATCACCTACAGGTCTCTACCTAGCTAGTTTTATATATGTATCCATCCGTATGTCTTATCTCTTCCAGTTCCTTTTAAATTACTAATCATTGAAGGAGATGCGTTTTTTTTCCTGGATCAACTATTTATAAAAGGTCCTTGGTTAGGGGACAGAGTCTTAGACTAGATGGTTTTTACTATGCAAAATTCAAGAATACTCTTAATCTCTGCTTCTCTTGAGATTATCTTCTTCCCGCAAATATAATTTTTCCTGTGATTTTATTTTAGTTTGCCTCCTCTGCTTTGCAGAACACTATCTGGGGGAGTTCATGATAAAAGCCAGCACACCTCCATTCCTATGGTTATAAATGTAAAATACAGCATTTCTATCTCACCTTCTAAAGTAGGTGCCTCTAGTACCAGTGTATCACATCTCCTCAGCCCAGCTCTAATTTCAGCAGAGCTGCAAGGGACAGTTGTGTGTGAACTCAGATTCATTTCACACATACTGAGAGTGACCTACCTCAAGTATGCTGTATATGGCTTCCCTCGGCCCCAAGGCTTGTCTGACACCATGGGAGCCCATTTGGCTTGTAGACAAGTGCTGCCTAGAAGTACAAAACGCTTAATGACCCTAGGGGAAATCTTCCAACAATGAAGAATTTTAATTAGGAATAAATGGTCCAGAAGCTCTTCCTTCAGGCAAAAACATACTGTGTGCTTTTCAGAAGGTCTTTAGAGAACTGGACTCCCATTACACACAACCTGGCTAATGCATCCCTAAATTACCTCTCTTTCTTAAATGTTTAACTCTTCCTGTTTCCTCACTCGTTCTTCTTGTAATCACCTCCAAAATCACTTATTGGTACTTAATTCCTTATCTTAAGTTCTGCTTTCAGGGGGGACCTAAATTAAGAGAGTTGGTTCTGAAATGGACCAAGAAATGAGAGTTTTAGAAGAATATTCAGGAAATGAATTACTCATCAGTCAGATTGCAACAGGTCATCCATTGTTGGGAGTAAATGGAACGCTAGCAACTCTTGGCATGCTTCAATATCACCACTACTCATAGTCTTACCTATTGTGGCCTGGGATGAGGTACAGGTAGAAGGAGGAGCATTGGCTTACATGGTCTTCTAGCCTTTGAAAGTTTTGGAGGTAAAAGTAATTAGATAATTGTCAAGTTGACTGGCTTTCGTTGATTGTTTTGGAGGTCTTGAAGAAAAAGAACAGCATAGTCAAGTAACCCAACTATCAACCTAGGGCATTGGTGCACAATTGCTTGTTGAACATAGATTTCTGGGCCCCATGCTCAGAGTTTCTGATTCTGTAGGTCTGGGGCAAGGTCCAAGAATTTGAATTTCTAACAAGGTCCCAAGTGATGTTAATGATGATACAGGTTCAGAAACTATACTTTGAGGATCACTAACTTAATAAATGCTATGAAAAGAAAACTTTCATGACAGTATTTAAAGAGATTCACATTTCCTCAGCCTTAGAGAAGGCTATTGAAAATCAGGCCCAGGACATAATTGTAAGGGTCATAGAGTCACAAAGGAGACAAAATGCAAGGCTCAGTAGGCTTTTTAGGCTAAAACCAGGGCCCTGGTAGGGAAGGAGTCAGACACTGAGACCTTGATATCTGTACGTTGTACTCCAAAAACAGAAACTTTCAGATTTCTCTGAACCTGCCAAAGTGGCAAAAGCAGTCTTCCCCTTGCTAGAGGAAAGAAGCTCCTGCTTTCCTGGAAACCGTGCATAGCATGTTTCTTTCAAGATGATAATCCGTCTCAATATCTTTCACTGCCTTCATCCAACAACTCCTCCAAGAAAAAAAAATAGCTTATTCTAAAATTTCATTGACTGGAATAACATGCATTATCAGTAATCCCTCTTAGAGGGGTACTAGAATGTAAACCCAGATTTGGGAAAGTTTATAGTCATGGGAACTTTCTCCGATGACTTAGAAATTAAACTCCTGGAAAGAAATGCTGGATCCGGTTATAGTATACTGCAGCAATGTCTTGCTGAAACTTTAACACAATGATATCCACAGTAAACAAAATAGAGTGGCTGTAATTTCCTTAACAGGCTATTGAGGTAAGTGTCAGAAGGATCAGAGTTAGTAACTCTAGAGTGCATTTATTAGGTACAAGCAGAGGACCTATCACCTAACTACACTTCACATGATATCCCAGAGGACATTCCCTTTATAAAAAGAATGGGAAATACACTAGTTAGAGAGGCAAAGTATATTTCAGGGGCTTAATGCCCTCTGTAGACCACGGTTGACAATAGAAGATGCTTTCATGGAGCTGAGTTCCCTACTTTCAATATGAATGATACAATTTCATATAAATAGAGTCTGATGGCAGCTTTCAACTTCCAGAAGCTATCTAGACATCATGAACTGGCTTGAATCAACAACTGGAGGCTAGATAGATATACAGACAGCTAGAAAGTTGCTTGACTTGTGTCCCTGGAAAAAAAAAACAAAGTGAAAGTTGGTGAAATGGAAGCTACAATGAAAAAATTATGATCTCTCACTCAGTTTTTTATCAAAGCCAGGTCTCATACCTAGAGACTCTCAATTAAAGAGAAGGGCAAGTCCCTTAACTTTGGAATGCCACTGCAAATAAATACAATAAATATTGGACCTAATATTTCTTCAAAGTGATCTGTGACCATTTACAGAGTAATTGCACAAGAGGAAAGATAAATATTGAGACTAAAAACTTTGGGACTGTTGAATATAGGGTCCTAGTTGACACAAATGTTGGGGCACACGCCATCATGACCTCTAGTTAAGGTGGGGACTTAGTGAGGAGAAGAGACAAATAATGTCCTGGCCTAAGTTCAATGAATAGTTAGTTCAGCAGGTCTGTAGACCTACCCTATGGTGGTTTCCCTAGTCCCTGGATGTATCATGCAAATAGTTATACTTAAAAGCTGGAGGGAAAAACTCTCACTGAAGTTCTGATAGAATAAGAACTAAGGGAAAACCCATACAATTACTCTTCATAAGCCAAGATCAGAAGAAATACTCCTAGAAAAAAATGCATAAATTAGTTTGACCTTTGAAATATAAAGGATGAGGAGTAAAAGGTGATAGCTCCCATCTCCAAAAATCAGAGGTACTATGGCAGGTGAAAGTCCATTGAACACATAGACCCAGAGCAAAAGAGGGATTTGGAACAAGTACAGGCTAGGTTGAGTGCTGCTGTGTTGCTTGGGTCATACAACAAAGTGTGTATCTAGTGGTGCTAGAGGTATTCGTAAGGCAAAGACTTCACATTCTGTCTCTGACAAGATAAAATAAGAACCACAGTGCAGACACTTGAGTTCTGGACTGGAGGAATGCCTTGTGCAAGAGAAAATTACTTGCACTGAAAAAGCAGCATGTCATCCAGCTTTTTCAGTGTAGTGCAATTCTGACATAGTGGAGACATCAAGTGATTATACAAAATGAGCTGGATATTTTCAGATCCCCCAACTCATCTGGTCAGATTAATGCAGCAAAAATCAATCATGTAATTGGAAACTAAACATTTGGGATCAGGCAAAAGCATGTCCAGAAGACATAATTCAATGACATAAACTAGTGATCCAGTCACCCATCACCTATGGCTGCTGCATCAGTGCTACTCTCTCAATTCACACCTATGGCCTCATGAGGTTTTTCAATTGACCAAGTGCTAGGGAAAAATCAAAACCTCAGAACTCTCACAAATGGTCTATAGGACCATAAGTGCTATAGGTTGTTATAAGCCATAAGCAAACGGATGCTTCATTAGAGTCCAACTTGGGAGTCACTCTAAAGGGCAGTAGTGAAGGGAAATTCTTTTAGTGGGCATAATTCTACACAGCACACTTGATCGTCTACTTTGAATAGAAAAAGGAATGACCTGAGGTATGGATATACATGGGCTTCTGGGCGGAGGGATAGGGCTTGACTTGTTGGTTAGAGGCCTTGACCAAGCTCACAATATCAGAGACAAAAAGGTTTGGTGTAGATACATGTGAATGGTTCTGTGGGAGCGGGAATGAAGCATGTGGACTTTTTTGATGCATGGTAATGACCACCAGAGTGTTTGCCAGAGAAGTGGCACTTCCTAAACAAGTGGATGCCACCCAGTTTTTCAACCAATTCATGTTTTATTCAATGGACTCTTAATGGAGTTGCTGTGGTGGAAAGATGAAGGCTAAGCATAGGCCCAGCAGCATGGACTGTCTTGTACCAGGGCCAGTGAGACTGACACTGCTGAATCCATAACCATTCTGATGCCTAGAAAAGCAGAGTTCAATGCTGAGCTCTTGCTACCATACGAGCCACTGAGGAAACCAGTCAATATCTGGGCAAGCTGATTACATTTAACCCTTTGACCCTGCAGCATGCAGCCATTTCTCCTTAAAGTATTATACTTTTTATAGATATGTATTTGTCTTGCTTGCCTACAGTGCTCTGCTTAGACTACCATGCCTGATTTACCGATATTTGATCCTGCTTAAAATTCCCTCAAACTAGGAATATATTTTATATCGATAGAAGCATGATTCTAGATGTGTAACCATTTGAACTACTGATCCTGAAATATATATATATTTATATATATATTTATAATATATAATATATATAATATTTATATATATATAAAATGGAGTTTCCCAGGAAGCAGACTCAGGGATGGAGATTAGCATTCAGAAGGTTTATTAGGGAACGTTTTTTGGATCAACATCTTTCAAAAGAAAGGGTGGGAAACATGATTGAGGAAAGGAAGTAATGCAAACTACCTACTTTGGAAGTTTGTAATGCAAACTACCAAAGTTTCACTGAACCCTGTAGGAAGTTCTCAATATGAGATGACAATTCATTGATGTTCTGAGCTGAGGCCAAAGGCAAGCCTTAAATCTCCTTGTTGATCAGGATTGAAGGCAGATTACATGGAAAAGGGCCATACATTTAGATGAAGCAACTCTGTTTAGCTGAGGCAACCCAGAAAGAAGGATTTCAGCTGAGCCCTATCTACCTGTAGCACATCTAGCAGTTGAAGTAATGATGCCTTCATTCTGAAAGTGGTATCTGAGTAGTGCATTGTAACTTCCAACACTGTTTATTCCTTTAATTTCTCAGATCTACTCCTTTGTATAAGATCTGGTGTGGGGTGGGAGGAGGGGGAGGGATAACATTAGGAGACATACCTAATGTAAATGACGAGTTAATGAGTGCAGCACACCAACATGGCACATATACACATATGTAACAAACCTGCATGTTGTGCACATGTACCTTAGCACTTAAAGTATTAATTAATTAATTAATTAATTAAAAAAAGATCTGGGAAAAGCTCTTACAGGGCTATAGTGGGCCTCTGTATCTGCAGGAAACTTAGAAGAGGACCACCACTGCAGCTGGTCTTAAGTCTTACAAATTATAGTCACCATCTCCTTCTTACTATTCATTCTATGTTGTTCTCACCCTTATCTGGCACCTTTCCAGATCTCAGTGGCTTACCTGGTGTCATGATCCAGAGGTGTCTGAGCCCCTGATCACAATAGCTTTTTTCAGTTACTCTCATTGCCCTTGGTCATTTACCATCATAATTAAACAAAATATACACTTCCTAGTGTACCTTTTGTACCCCTAGTGGGAACATTTCCCTTTAGAGAGTTAGAACCTCTGAACTCACAGAGCTTATAATTGTGGAGACAAAAAACACAAATTTCTCAGATGAGTTACTGGTAGGGATTCTAAGAAGGGCTGCACCTGCTTTCACCTTTTGGTTTCTAAACCATGCATTTTTCCTCGTGAGGACACAGCACCATAGAAAGATAATTGATTTAAAGTACTGGGTCTTGAAGGATGACATTGCATCTGAGCTGGTATTTCAGGTGCAGCTTCAACAGATCCCTCCATGACTCTAATAGATCACTTATGGTAGCGCAATATGTGATGTGGCCAATGGATTCCATGGTCATGAGTCCACTCCTACACTTTCTTTGCCATTAAGTCAGTCCTTTTTTCTGACACAATGGTATGTGGGATCTCCTGCTGCTGCATCAAATATCCTATAAGCCTTTAGACAGTCATGCTGGCTGAGGACTTATGTTCAGGAATGAAAACCCATGCCTGGAGTATGTGTATCTATCCCTACCAAAAAAACATTGCTACATTCAAAGTAGAAAAAGTCTAGTGTCATCAACTTGACATTAACTAACTGGTTGACCTTTTGACGGGAAACTATTTTATCCGGTCATTGCATGGGACACTTGTTGATGGAAGACTGGATGTTTGACAGTGGCTATAACGCATGCTGTTAAACCCATGCATTGCTTCTATCCCTACTATCATAGCGACTTCATTCATAAGCTCATTGCACCAGCATTGCAGGTAGGAGAATGAGGGCAAATGACAGAAGCTCTTGACAATAACAGCTCACCAAGTCACATTTTCTACCTAGTTGCTTAATTCATTTTCTATGGTGGATTCCATCTTGTGGTTTTGAGCATGTAATACAAATAATGTAACACTTCATACCTTCACTCTTACATGTTTATGCATGTGCCTCTGTTCCAGACTTCTTTCTTCCAAGTCTGTCTTTTTCTTTCCAGCCACCTGAAAAGCCTCCTAAGTCATTTATCATTACCTACGAGTTATACATATTCTAACTTCAAACTACTTCTCTTTCCACACAAAGTGAATGACTGCGTACCATCTGAAACTCTGTCCATTGGGAGGCGTTTCCTCACTACTATTTTTCAAGATCACCATAAGCGAGGCTATAATTCCTCTTCATCCTTTTTGACTTGAACTCACATACCAAGCTGACCCATTAATGAACCAAGCTTGACATTTTTCTCCTCCATTAGACAGTTGGAAGTGTTCTCTCATGCAGGCATAAGTGTGATCTGAAGAAGAGATATTGATGCAAAAGTGGTGAATAGCATGAAGGCCTGGGCTGCTTGCTCATACTATTTTCCTCTGCCCTCTAGTCATGCTGGTGGTCAATCCTGGATGTACTAATGCTATGTTACAGTGATTGCTCTGTATCCACTCGACCTAATGACTTGATGGTTCAGACAGTCCCCAGCTCCTATGGGTAGTTTTGCCTGCATGGTTATTTGATGTTCCATGGTCAGATGTTATTTCTGTACCCAGAATTTGGTAAAACACCAGGGCTTTATTCTCAAAATGCATACAACCCTGTGCTGTAGATAATAGAGTTTTATCAAAACCCTAGGAATTTTGTTATGATCTTCCCATAAACTTGCCATAAATTCCACCTCATTTATGGTGAAATTTAGACTTGCTATAGAGGCCATTCTTACCCTGAAGGCCATTCAAATATAGGAACTAGTAGATGAATTAGAACAGTACTCTATAGTGTCAAATATGCTTACTACAAAGTACTGTGAGGTCTGCCAGGCACTTTGCTTCTTTTTTATGATAGGAAATGCATAATGCAAAAAATATATCCTTTACTTTAGATAGGATGTCTCATAATGCCCCAGATCTATAAACACAACATTTTTATGCTTCAGGTCCCTGAATCTTTATGGAGTACAACATTCACTCTCTGGATCACATGTGTCTTATCAAGGCCTTCAATGTATTAACTACTTCTTTTTCATATTGTCTGATTAGCATGATGTCTTAGATATGGTTGACCTGTGTGATGGCCTACAGAATGTACAGCTAGTCCAGTTCTCTTCAGCATTTTATGATGGAAGATGAAAAACCTAGCATAGCCCTGGGACATGGTATAGTATTGTCAGCTCCAAGTGAGTGCAAACTCCCTGATCATGTTTCCTAATAAGGATGAAAAAGAAAAACATTTACCAGATCAATGAATGCGTACTATGTACTCAGTAACATGCTAATATACTCTATCAAGGATAACATAACTCTTCCAGCAGATTCAACTGTGGCTACTACTTGTTTCAATTTGTGGTAATTTGCTATTGTCATCCCAATATCTGTCTGATTTATTTCAGGGGTCTGACTGGTAATGCAAATGAAGATATGACAGGAAGTACCACTACTGCACACTTTAGGATTTTAAGGGGAATAGGGAAAATAAAAGCAACTTTACAACCCTGAGGATAATTTAGGATTCAATATTAAAAATGAAAAGATATAAGGAAAATCAAAAGAGGAGGCATATATATATATACACACACACACACACACATACACACACACATATATATAGTTCTTCAGTGATGTTTGTGAGATTTATGCTTTTATAAGTTGTCCAAAATTACTTTTCTATTATAATTCAAGTCCAAACAATTCTATTCCTTTTAAAAGCAATTCAAAATATGTATTTGTTATATACTAATGCTTTTTAAAAATTTTTTTCTTGAGACAGGGTCTTACTCTCTTGCCCAGGCTGGAGTGCACTGGCACAATCTTGGCTCCCTGTGACCTCCACCTCCCAGGCTCAAGCAATCCTCCCACCTCAGTCTTCAGAGTAGCTGACACTATAGGCATGCACCACCATGTCTGGCTAATTTTTTTTGCATTTTTAGTAGAGACAGGGTCTCATCATGTCACCCAGGCTGGTCTCAAATTCCTGAATTAAAGCAATCCTTCCACTTCAGCCTCCCGAAGTGCTAGGATTACAGCGTGAGCCACTACACCCAGCCTACACTAACACTTTTAATTCACTGACTTCATTTCTGATAAACAGTCTAAAGAAGATCACATATGAAAAGCACTTTATTCTGAATGATCTATAATATAAGGTGACAAATTCAGAAAATATAGATATTTAGTTGTAGAAGATTGGGAAAGTACATATATGTATATATATAATGTATATATGAATTATTGATTTAAAAAGGAATGTTATATGCTTCAAAAACTGCATATCAAGAAAATTTTATAAATTAGAAAATGATTATGTTTTACATATGTCAGTTTACAATTTGTAAAAATATATGATACGGCCAGGCGTGGTGGCTCACGCCTGTAATCCCAGCACTTTGGGAGGCCAAGGCGGGCAGATCACCTGAGGTCGGGAGTTCAAGACCAGCCTGAGCAAGATGGAGAAACCCCGTCTCTACTAAAAATACAAAATTAGCCAGGCATGGTGGCAGGTGCCTGTAATCCCAGCTACTCAGGAAGCTGAGGCAGGAGAATCACTTGAACATGGGAGGCGGAGGTTGCAGTGAGCCAAGATTGCACCATTACACCCCAGCCTGTGGGACAAGAGCAAGACTCCGCCTCAAAAAAAAAAATACACAAAAGAAAACTAAGGGAAAACAAATACATTAAAATACGAGCATGTGGCCAGGTACCATGGCTCATACCTATAATCCCAGCACTTTGAGAGGCCAAGGCAGGTGGATGGCCTGAACCCAAGAGTTGGAGACCAGCCTGGGCAATGTGGTAAAATCTCGTCTCCACAAAAGATTCAAAAATTAGCTGGGTGTGGTGGCGTGCAGCTGTGGTCCCAGCTACTCAGGCAGCTGAGGCGGGAGGATCACCTCAGCCCAGGAAGTCGAGTCTGCAGTGACCTGTGATCACACCACTGCACTCCGACCTGGGCCATGGGAGTGAGATCCTGTCTCAAAACAAAACAAAACAAACAAAAAATAGCATGTGTGTGTGTGTGTGTGTGTTTTTTTTTTGAGACTATATCCAGGTTGATACTAGATATTTAATTTAATTATAATTTTCTTTATTTCACTGAAAATATTTGGCGAGCACTTATTAAGCTATAAATTGCATAAATCTTCTTATTTTCAAAGACTATTCCGGTTGCAATCTCATATTATTTCTACTTGTTTTGCTCCAGTGAATTAATGCTAACCTTAAACTTCAGTATGTTAATTATGTTAAATGACATCATATGATGTAAATAATATTTTAACTGCAGATCTCTGGGAGATTTAGTCCAAGCATATTCATCACAAAAAAAATCAATCAACAATAGAAATACCATTTTCCTATATACGCCATCAAAGCACTCCCTATTTGACCCTGAGACCAATTTACGTTAAATCCTACAAAACAAAATCCAAACTCCTAAGCATAATTTACAAAATTCTGCCCAACTGCACTGCCTAGTCCCTGCCTAACCATGAACATTCTCACAATATGCTGCTAAATGAAAAAGCAGGCTATAAAGCAATATGTACATCTTATGCTAAATGAATAAGCCAGAACTAAAAGGGTAAAAATTGTATGTTTCCAATAATATGAAATATCTGGAACATGCAAATTCATGGAGACATAAGGTAGGTTGAAAGTTACTAGGGTATGGGGGAGGGGAATGGAGAGTTATCACTAAGGGTTACAGCGTTTCTGTTTGGGATGATGAAAAAGTTTAGAAAATAGTGGCAAGATTTACACAATAGTATGAATATAATTAACACCATTAAATTGTACAGTTAAAAATAGTTAAAGTGGCAAATTTTATGTTATATATTACTACAATGTTATAAATTAGTAATGAAATATACCAAAAATCATTGACTTGTATACTTTAAATGTTTGAACTGTATTGTAAATAAATTATATCTCAATACAGCTATAAAATTTAAAAATGAAAAATAAAGAAATTTGCGGCTATATGTTTATTTAGCCTTGCGCTCTTCAAATTAATACATTCCAAACCTATTTTTCATAGTTCATGTTTTATAATTCTAATCTTCACCCTAGTTTTAGAATTTGTGAACTACGTATGTGTCAGTATCATGCCACCAGTGCAATTGGGAATAGAGTTCACTTATTGCCTCCTGGGACATAATGACCAATTAAACTTGAGAGACTCGGAATCCCTAAGGTTAAAATAAAGGACACAGAATTGTGAGAATAGTAGGCCTTTAATAAATACTGGCTGACTCTATTAAAAGTCACAACCTTCTCTCTGTGACAGTGCAAATGTTGCTAATGTCTATAAAATCAGCCTCTTACTGTGGAAATCCATTAGGAATCTAGTGAGGACAGCCCGTGTCACTCAAAAATATCCC
Organism: Mandrillus leucophaeus; assembly: GCF_000951045.1. Lineage (NCBI taxonomy): Eukaryota > Metazoa > Chordata > Mammalia > Primates > Cercopithecidae > Mandrillus > Mandrillus leucophaeus. Next base: position 301,513 of record NW_012099655.1, read on the forward strand.
AGTGACTGAAGACATTATCTTTAACACACTTTTACCTCATCTTAAGATTTTTACTTATATATTCTTAAGGCAGTGCAAGATACATTATAATTTTATTCTCAATCTGTAGGCAAAAGGTAGTTGAGTCAGAATGGCAAAAGAGTTGAAAGCTCAAAGCATCATTGCATGTATCAGTCTTTGGACCACACTTCCTTGAAACACAGCACAAAGAAAGGCATGGGTATCTCTTGGACACTTAGAATAAAGGCAAGTGGTGTCTACCACAGAGAATTATGTTACCATGGTTGGGAAGGGTCTCTCAAGATCATCTCACCTACATCATTACCTCTGGGTTGCATCATGTTAAATAATCAGAATGTCCAGTTTGTTTCCAGGGAACCTTGAAATACATATCAAGTATTTTTAGTGATTCCAAAAATCCTTCTTATCCTTTGAAACTTTTGAATGAACATTTGCTTATTATATTTCCACACATTAAAAAGTCAGTGGGATTTTTTTAACTAGAAAAAGATTCAGTGGTATTTGAGGTTTCTTTTGATACATGCAGAATGCATAAATAGGAAAAGGTTTAAGATAACAGTGGAATCACCATTCTCTTGTCAAGGGATAAGTCTATTTACTGATAATGAAAAAAAAGGAATTGATAAATGAACTGGCACCAGAGCCACATAAAAGGTGAAGAGGAGTAGAGGCTGTGAAAATAATACAATAAGAAGGAATAGCTGCTGAGTCGATTACTGTTATTGCCTATGCCCTTCATATAACCAAAAATCTCCTACTACTGACTTGACTTTCACTTATGAGAAAGCTATGTTCTCTGCACTATGCTAGAAACAAAGAAAAAGCGACATATACATTTAATCATTTCATATCATAATATAAAATTACAATAAACACTGGGACCACCAATAATAAATTATATCTCTGCTTTCTCATATACATGACAAGCTGAAATAATGGCTCAATATTATGAGTAATGATTATCACTAATGATTAATGCTAATCACACTATTAATGATAACTGGCTTACATTCATTAGATCCTTCCTATGTTTCAGGCACTGTCCAAAATCCAGATGTGTATGCACTGGCTCATTGAAGCCTCACAATAATTCTCTTTTTAATAAAACAGGTTTTAAAAACAATATGGTACTGGTACCAAAACAAATATACAGACCAATGGAACAGAACAGAGGCCTCAGAAATAACACCACACATCTACAAACATCTGATCTTCAATGACCCTGAAAAAACAAGCAATGTGGAAAGGACTCCCTATTTAATAAATGGTGTTGGGAAAACTGGCTAGCCATAGGCAGAAAACAGAAACTGGACCCCTTCCTTACATCTTATACAAAAATTAACTCAATATGGATTAAAGACTTAAATGTAAAACCTAAAACCTAAAAACCCTAGAAGAAAAACTAGGTAATACCATTCAGGACATAGGCATGGGCAAAGACTTCATGACTAAAACACCAAAAGCAATGGCAACAAAAGCCAAAATTGACAAATGGGATCTAATTAAACTAAAGAGCTTCTGTACAGCAAAAGAAACTATCATCAGAGTGAACAGGCAACCTACAGAATGGGAAAAAAATTGGTGCAATCAATTCACCTGAAAAAGGGCTAACTAATATCCAGAATCTACAAAGAATTTAAACAAATTTAGAAGAAAAAAACAACCACATCAAAAAGTGGGCGAAGGATACGAACAGACATTCCTCAAAAGAAGACATTTATGCAGCCAACAGACATATGAAAAAAGCTCATCATTCCTGGTCATTAGAGAAATGCAAATCAAAACCACAATGAGATACCGTCGCACGCCAGTTAGAATGGTGACCATTAAAAAGACAGGAAACTACAGATGCTGGAGAGGATGTGGAGAAATAGGAACACTTTTACACTGTTGATGGGTGTGTAAATTAATTCAACCATTGTGAAAAACAGGATGGTGATTCCTCAAGGATCTAGAACCAGAAAAATCATTTGACCCAGCAATCCCATTACTGGGTTTATACCCAAAGGATTATAAATCATTCTACTGTAAAGACACATGCACACGCATGTTTACTGTGGCACTGTTCACAATAGCAAAGACTTGTAACCAACCCAAATACCCATCAATGGTAGCCTGGATAAAGAAAATGTGGCACATATACACCATGGAATACTATACAGCCATAAAAAAGAATGAGTTCATGTCCTTTTCAGGGACTTGGATGAAGCTGGAAGCCATCATTCTCAGCAAACTAACACAAGAAGAGAAAACCAAACACCACATGTTCTCACTCATATGTGGGAACTGAACAACAAGAACACATGGACACAGGAAGGGGAACATTACACACTGGGGCCTGTCAGGGGTTGGGTGGCTAGGGGAGGGTTAACATTAGGAGAAATACCTAATGTAGATGGCTGGTTGATGGGTGCAGCAAACCACCATGGTGCATGTATACCTATGTAACAAACCTGCACGTTCTACACATGTATCCCAGAACTTAAAGTATAATAAATAAATAAATAAATAAATAAATAAATAAATAAAAGAAAATTATAGAAAGCTGAGAGGGAGAGATAATTTGATAGATGATATAATCACATTTCAAAAGAATCTCCTGTCAGGCTGAAATGCTAGACCCAAATACATTTTACACACACACACACACACACACACACACACTCCTCCAATATGTACTTCTCAAAAAGTCACTTCACTAGTACATAATTCTGTGCTATTTTTCAAGGAAAAACATCTGGGTGGTCTTAGGAGATGATAAGCATATGTAAATAGAAATATAATGACCAGATCATGGAGGGTAGCAATCTCACTGTACTCTTTCATGTTGTAGTAGTAATGTCTCCTCAACTTTACCATACCAGCCCTGAGATTTCATTTACAAGAAATCTAAAACCAAATCTAATCATGACACTACTCTCCTTAAAATTTGTCAAGACTCTCATTTCCAGGCTGGGTATGGTGGCTCATGCCTGTAATCTTTGCACTTTGTGAAGCCAAGCCAGGAGGATTGCTTAAGTCCAGGAGTTTGAGACCAGCCTGCGCAACATAGTGACACCATGTTTAAAAAAAAAAAAAATGAGACCTTGGTCTTTGCAGTAATAGGGGTGGAGCTGGAGGCCATTATGCTAAACAAACTAGTGCAGGAATAGAAACCCCAATACTGCATGTTCTCACTTTTAAGTGGGAGCTAAATATTGAGTACATTAGGACACAAAGGAAAGAACAATAGACACTGGGACATATGGCGTGGGGAGATGAGGATCGAAAACCAACCTTGGTTACCATGCTTATTACATGGGTGACAAAATAATCTGTACACCATACCCTTTAGCACTGAGCATTCATAGAGCCCTGAATCTGCACACAGCCATATGCATGCATATGAATTTGCTTGCATATGAAATGCAAGGAAATGTGACACACACTTTACCTGTATAGCAAAACTGCACATGTACTCTGAACCCAAAATTAAAGTTTTTTTAAAAAGAAAAGCTACCTATTGGATATAAAACTCATTACCTGGGTGACAAAACTATCTGTACACCAAATCCCCGTAACAAAAAATTTACCCATGTAACAAAACTGCACATGTACCCCTTGAACCTAAAAAAAGTTGGAAAGGAAAGAAAAAAAGAAACTCACTTCACCTACAAAGATACATAAAGAGTGCAACTTAAGTGTCTAGCAAGAGAAGAATGGATAAAGAAAATGTAATAGATATTTAAAGTGCTGAAGGAGTTGGTTCTAAGATGGCCAAATAGGAACAGCTCCAATCTCCAGCTCCCAGCGTGAGCAACACAGAAGATGAGTGATTTCTGCATTTCCAACGGAGGTATAAATGAGGGTTCATCTCACTGGGGCATGTTGGACAGTGGGTGCAGGACAGTGGGTACAGCCCACCAAGCAGGGGCTGAAGCAGGGTGAGGCATCGCCTCACCCAGGAAGTGCAAGGGGGAAGGGAATTCCCTTTCCTAGCCAAGGGAAACCGTGACACACAACACCTGGAAAATCAGGTCACTCCCACCCTAATACTGCATTTTACCAAGGGTCTTAGCAAACAGAACACCAGAAGATTATATCCCGTGCCTGGCTCAGAGGGTCCCATGCCTACTGAGCCTCCCTCATTGCTAGCACATCTGTCTGAGATCTAACTGCAAGGCAGCAACAAGGCTGGGGGAGGGGCACCCGCCATTGCTGAGGCTTAAGTAGGTAAACAAAGTGGCCAGGAAGCTGGAACTGGGTGCAGCCCACCGCAGCTCAAGGAGGCCTGCCTGCCTCTGTAGGCTCCACTTCTAGGGACAGGGCATAGCCAAACAAAAGGCAGGAGAAACCTCTGCAGATTTAAATGTCCCTGTCTGACAGCTTTGAAAAGAGTAGTGGTTTTCCAAGCACAGAGTTTCAGATCTGAGAACAGACGGACTGCCTGCTCAAGTGGGTCCCTGACTCCCGAGTAGCCTAACTGGGAGACACTCCCCATTAGGGGCAGACTGACACCTCATACCTCACATGGCCTGGTACCCCTCTGAGACAAAGCTTCCAGAGGAACGATCGGGCAGCAACATTTACTGTTCAGATATATTCACTCTTCTGCAGCTTCTGCTGCTGATAACCAGGCAAACAGGGTCTGGAGTGGACCTCAAACAAACTCCAACAGACCTGCAGCTGAGAGTCCTGACTGTTAGAAGGAAAACTAACAAACAGAAAGGACATCCACACCAAAACCCCATCTGTACGTCACTATCATCAAAGAACAAAGGTAGATAAAACCACAAAGATGGGGAAAAAACAGAGCAGAAAAGCTGAAAATTCTAAAAATCAGGGTGCCTGTCACCCTCCAAAGGAAAGCAGCTCCTCGCCAGCAGCAGTACAAAGCTGGATGGAGAATGACTTGGATGAGTTGAAAGAAGGCGGCTTCAGATGATCAAACGTCTCCAAGCTAAAGGAGGAAATTCAAACCCATCACAAAGAAGATAAAAACCTTGAAAAAATATTTGACAAATGGCTAACTAGAGTAACCAATGTAAAGAAGTCCTTAAATGACCTGATAGAGCTGAAATCCATGGCACGAGAACTACGTGACAATTGCACAAGCTTCAGTAACTGATTCAATCAACTGGAAGAAAGGGTATCAGTGACTGAAGATCAAATGAATGAAATGAAGCAAGAAGAGAAGTTTAGAGAAAAAAGAGTAAAAAGAAACAAACAAAGCCTCCAAGAAATATGGGACTATGTGAAAAGACCAAATCTACATCTGACTGGTGTACCTGAAAGTGACAGGGAGAATGGAACCAAGTTGGAAAACACTCTGCAGGATATTATCCAGGAGAACATCCCCAAACTAGCAAGACAGGCCAACATTCAAATTCAGGAAATACAGAGAATGCCACAAAGATACTCCTCGAGAAGAGCAACTCCAGGACACATAATTGTCAGATTCACCAAAGTTGAAATGAAGGAAAAACTGTTAAGGGCAGCCAGAGAGAAAGGTCAGGTTACCCACAAAGGGAAGCCCATCAGACTAACAGTGGATCTCTCAGCAGAAACTTTACAAGCCAGAAGAGAGTGGGCACCAATATTCAACATTCTTAAAGAAAAGAAAACCCAGAATTTCATATCCAGCCAAACTAAGTTTCATAAGTGAAGGAGAAATAAAATCCTTTACAGACAAGCAAATGCTGAGAGATTTTGTCACCACCACGTCTGCCCTACAAGAGATCCTGAAGGAAGCACTAAATACGGAGAGGAACAACCGGTACCAGCCACTGCAAAAACATGCCAAAATGTAAAGACCATTGATGCTAGGAAGAAACTGCATTAACTAACGAGCAAAAAAACCAGTTAATATGATAATGACAGGATCAAGTTCACACATAACAATATTAACCTTAAATGTAAATGCGTTAAATGCTGCAATTAAAAGACACAGACTGCAAATTGGATAAACAGTCAAGACCCATCAGTGTGCTGCATTCAGGAGACCCATCTCACGTGCAGAGACATACATAGGCTCAAAATAAAGGGATGGAGGAAGATCTACCAAGCAAATGAAAAACAAAAAAAGGCAAGGGTTGCAATCCTAGTCCATAATAAAACAGACTTTAAACCAACAAAGATAAAAAGAGACAAAGAAGGTCATTACATAATGGTAAAGGGATCAATTCAACAAGAAGAGCTAACTATTCTAAATATATATGCACCCAATACAGGAGCACCCAGATTCATAAAGCAAGTCCTTAGAGACTTACAAAGAGACTTAG
>NW_012099655.1:308148-309700 GCF_000951045.1 Mandrillus leucophaeus
AGACAGAAAGTTAACAAAGATATCCAGGAATTGAACTCAACTCAGCACCAAGCAGACCTAATAGACATCTACAGAACTCTCCACCCCAAATCAACAGAATATACATTCTTCTCAGCACCACATTACACTTCTTCCAAAATTGACCACATAATTGGAAGTAAAGCACTCCTCAGCAAATGTAAAAGAATAGAAATTATAACAAACTGTCTCTCAGACAACAGTGCAATCAAACTAGAACTCAGGATTAAGAAACTCAATCAAAACCACTCAACTACATGGAAACTGAGCAACCTGCTCCTGAATGACTACTGGGTACATAACGAAATGAAAGCAGAAATAAACATGTTCTTTGAAACCAATGAGAACAAAGATACAACATACCAGAATTTCTGAGACACATTTAAAGCAGTTTGTAGAGGGAAATTTATAGCACTAAATGTCCACAAGCGAAAGCAGGAAAGATCTAAAATTGACACTCTAACATCACAATTAAAAGAACTAGAGAAGCAAGAGCAAACACATTCAAAAGTTAGTAGAAGGCAATAAATAACTAAGTCAGAGCAGAACTGAAGGAGATAGAGACACGAAAAACCCTTCAAAAAATCAATGAATCCAGGAGCTGGTTTTTTGAAAAGATCAACAAAATTGATAGATTGCTAGCAAGACTAACAAGAAAAGAGAGAAGAATCAAATAGACACAATGAAAAATGATGAAGGGGATATCACCACCGACCCCACAGAAATGCAAACTAACATCAGAGAATACTATAAACACCTCTACATAAATAAACTAGAAAACTTAGAAGAAATGGATAAATTCCTGGACACCTACACTCTCCCAAGACTAAACCAGGAAGAAGTTGAATCCTTGAACAGACCAATAACAGGCTCTGTAATTGAGGCAATAATTAATAGCCTACCAACCAAAAAAAGTACAGTACCAGACAGATTCACAGCCGAATGCTACCGGAGGTACAAGGAGGAGCTGGTACCATTCCTTCTGAAACTACTGCAATCAACAGAAAAAGAGGGAATCCTCCCTAACTCATTTTATGAAGCCAACATCATCCTGATACCAAAGCCTGGCAGAGACACAACAAAAAAAGAGAATTTTAGACCAATATCCCGGATGAACATCGATGAAAAAATCCTCAATAAAACACTGGCAAACCGAATCCAGCAGCACATCAAAAAGCTTATCCACCATGATCAAGTGGGCTTCATACCTGGGATGCAAGGCTGGTTCAATGTATGCAAATCAATAAACGTAATCCAGCATATAAACAGAACCAAAGACAAAAACCACACGATTATCTCAATAAATGAAGAAAAGGCCTTTGACAAAATTCAACAGTCCTTCATCCTAAAAACTCTCAATAAATTCGGTATTCATGGAACGTATCTAAAAATCATAAGAGCTATTTATGACAAACCCACAGCCAATATCATACTGAATGGGCAAAAACTGGAAGCATTCCCTTTGAAAACTGGCACAAGAGAGGGATGCCCTCTCTCACCACTCCTATTCAACATAGTGTTGGAAGTTCTGGCT
>NW_012099655.1:310363-321718 GCF_000951045.1 Mandrillus leucophaeus
CCAAAATTGACAAATGGGGTCTAATTAAACTAAAGAGCTTCTGCACAGCAAAAGAAACTACCATCAGAGTGAACAGGCAACCTATGGAATGGGAGAAAATTTTTGCAATCTACTCATCTGACAAAGGGCTAATATCCAGAACCTACAAAGAATTCAAACAAATTTACAAGGAAAAAACAAATGACTCCATCAAAAAGTGGGCCAAGGATATGAACAGACACTTGTCAAAAGAAGACATTTATGCAGCCAACAGACACATGAAAAAATGCTCATCATCACTAGGTATCAGAGAAATGCAAATCAAAACCACAATGAAATACCATCTGACACCAGTTAGAATGACAATCATTAAAAAGTTGGGAAAAAACAGGTGCTGGAGAGGATGTGGAGAAATAGGAACACTTTTACACTGTTGGTGGGACTTTAAACTACTTCAGCCATTGTGGAAGACAGTGTGGCGATTCCTCAAGGATCTAGAACTAGAAATACCATTTGACCCAGCCATCCCATTACTGGGTATATCTCCAAAGGATTACAAATCATGCTGCTATAAAGACACATGCACACATATGTTTATTACTGCACTATTCACAATAGCAAAGACTTGGAACCAACCCAAATGTCCATCAATGACAGACTAGATTAAGAAAATGTGGCACATATATACCATGGCATACTATGCAGCCATAAAAAGGGATGAGTTCATGTCCTTTGTAGGGACATGGATGAAGCTGGAAACCATCATTCTCAGCAAACTATCGCAAGAACCGAAAACCAAACACTGCATATTCTCACTCACAGGTGGGAATTGAACAATGAGAACACCTGGACACAGGAAGGGGAACATCACACACAGGGGCCTATTGTGGGGCAGGGGACGCAGGGAGGGATAGCATTAGCAGATATACCTAATGTAAATGACGAGTTAATGGGTGCAGCACACCAACATAGCACATGTATACATATGTAACAAACTTGCACGTTGTGCACATGTACCCTAGAACATAAAATATAATTTAAAAAAAGAAAAAAAAAATGCTGAAGGAAAGCAAACAAAAACCTTTGACCCTATAGAAGTTTATCTAACAAAAATATCCTTCAATCATGAAGGTAAAATAAAGACTTTCCCAGACCAAAAACAAAAGAAGCCTCTTGAGGTTGTACCCAAACCCCAGGCTATGATCACTTATATTTGGCCAGAATATACCTCTTTAAATTAAAAAAAGAAAAAGAAAATGTTACATATATATGTATGTATATATGTATATATGATGAAATACCATTCAGTCATAAAAAAGAATGAAATGCTTTCATTTGTAGCAACATGGATAAAATTGGAAGTCATTATGTTAAGTGAAATAAGCCATGAACAGAAATACAAATATATCATGTTCTTACTGGTATGTGAGAGCTAAAATAGTGGATCTTATAAAGGTAGAGAGTAGAATGGTGCTTATCAGAGTCTGGGAATGGATACAAGGAAGAAAAGATGAAAAGGAGTTTGTTAGTGAGTACAAATAAACAGTTAGATAGAAGGAATGATTTCTAGTATTTTATTGTACAGCAGAGAAATTATAGCTAACAATTGTTTGTTGTATATTTCAAAATAGCTAGAAAAAAATTATAATTTTCACAACACAAAGAAAAGTATTTGTAATGATGGGTATCACAATTACTCTGATTTAATCATTATACATAATGTGTATCAAAACACATGGCAACTGTGCATATGTGTATCAAAACACAACTACCCCCAAAATATGTACAACTATAATATATCAAAAAATTAAATAAATAAATAGAGTGCTCATCTTAGAAAACCAGTGATGCCTATAAAAAGGGACTAATATGTAAATATAAGCATCAAAACAAAAAAAATCAAATATTCTGAAATACCAAAAGAAATACCAAAAAAGAATAAAAATAAATGTGAAATATTTTATATACCTTTTATAAATATATATGTATACATTTAGAAAGGTATGTCATTAATTTACCTGACTGGGGCTTTTTGGAAGACCACATTTATGAGGCTAACTGTATTTGAACCTAACTCAGACCTTCACCAGTGCAAAAAGCATTTTCCCAGCAGGCGTTTGTTGAAAATAATTTCAAGTGACTGCTTTAATTTCACTTCTTACTAAAGCAATGTACCACCAATGCAGCAAACCACAAATTAATTAAAAAACTAAAAACACAAATCTAAGGAATGACATGGCCAGAGGGATTTTGAAAATCTTTGCCATATGCAAGGAAATTAATATGCATGCATATGGCTGTGTGCAGATTCAGGGCTCTATGAATGCTCAAGCAAGAAGTGAGAAGATCCTAAGCTCTCATCTCTGGCTGACCTTCAGTATTTCAGGAGGAAATAAGCGGAGGCTAAGGTAGAGATGTAAACTGCCTGACTGGGTGTTGAAGTCATGTGTCAACATGCACATAGAGGTCTTTGACAAAAACTGGAAAATTTATTAGTCCCAGGCATTGAAAGAAATTTCTGTCCAATTATTTGCTGGCCGCTAGGCTACCTGAGTACAGACTTTAATGGCCCTACACCACAAAGAAGGCAGACTTTAGAGAATTATTTGGGAGTATTCACTAAACAAGCAAGCAACAACTACAATAATAAGCAGCAAAAACAAATTCTAGTGAGACAGGGAGAATCTGGTTTCCACAGTTGCCATTACTAGTATTTAAAATATCTAGTTTTCCAAATTTACAAGAAAGAAAAACAACCCCATGAAAAAGTGAGCGAAGGACATGAGCAGACACTTTTCAAAAGAGGACATACATGCAACCAACAATCATATGAAAAAAATTCAACATCACTGATCATTAGAGAAATGCAGATCAAAACCACAAGGAGATAGCATATCATACCAGTCAGAATGACTATTATTAAAAAGTCAAAACACAGATGCTGGCAAGGTTATGGAGAAAAACAAACATTTATAAACTGTTGGTGGGAGTGTAAATTAGTTCAACCATTGGGAAGGCATTGTGGGAATTCCTCAGTCTTAAAGACAGAAATACTATTTGACCCAGCAATTGCATTACTTGGTATATACCCAGAGGGATACAAATTATTCTATTATAAACACACACACATGCTTAAGTTCATTGGAGCACTACTCACAATAGCAAAGATACTATTGAAAAATAGCAAAGACATGGAATCAACTTAAATGCCCATCAATAATAGACTGGATAAAGAAAATGTGGTAGATATACACCATGGAATACTATGCAGTCATGAAAAAGAATGAGATCATGTTCTTTGCAGGAACATAGACGGAGTTGGAGGTGATTATCCTTAGCAAATGGATACAGAAACAGAAAATCAAATACCACATGTTCTCACTTACAAGTGGGAGCTAAATGATGAGAAAATACAGACACATAAAGGGGAACAATACATACTGTAGCCTGGTAGAGGGTGGAGGGTGGGAGGATGAAGAGGATCTGGAAAAATAACTAATGGGTACTAGGCTTAATAGCTGGGTGATGAAATAATCTCTTAAAAAAGCCCCATGACACAAGTTTACCTATGTAACAACCCTGCATATGTACTTTTGAACTTAAAATAAAAATTTAAAAAATAAAAATAAATAAAATGGAATATCTAGTTTTCAACATAAAATTCTGATACAGGTAAAGAAAAACACAGAAAGTAGAAGTCATAAAAGGAGGGGGAAATGCAATCAGTAGTAGCAAGTCTGGGTGTTGAACTTGTTGGACAAAGGCTTTAATCAGCTTCTTTAAAATATGGTCAAAGAACTCAAAGAAACCATGTTTAAAGAACTAAAGCAAGATATGACAACTATTTCTCACTAAACAGAGAAAATTAATAAAGAGATAGGCATTATTTGTTGTTAAAGAACCAAGTCAAATTCTAGAGATGAAAAAACACAGTGACGGAAATAAAAAATTCAGCAGAAGACCTGAACGCTGGATTTTAACAAGCAGAAGAAAAAATCAACAAACTACAAGACAGGTCAGTTGAGATTATCTAGTCAGAGTAATACAAAGAAAAACAGAACAAAGAAAAATAAAAGAGCCTAAAAAAATCTGGGACATCATCAGTCATAGCAAACCACTGAAAATATCAGATATTGGCAAAGAGGTGAAACAACAGGAACTCTCTTTCATTGTTTACAGAAATTAAAATGTGTACAACCACTCTGCAAGACAATTGGGCCATTTCATACAGGACTAAACATTTTTACCATACAATCCAGCATTCATACGCCTTGGTATTGACCCAAATGGCTTGAAACTTTATGTCCATACAGAACCCATACACAAATGTTTACAGTAGCTTTATTCTGAATTGCTAAAGTTTAGACACACACACACACAAACACACGCACATACAAAAGTGTCCATCAGTGAATGAATAAGCAGACTACAGTACATGAATAGAATGGAATATTATTCGGTTATAAGAAAGGAGCTATCAAGCCAATGAAAGACCTGGAAGTAACTTAAATGCGTATTACTAAATCAAAGAAGCCAATCAGAAAAGGCCACATCTTATATGATTTCAATTATATGATATTCTGGAAAAAGCACAGTTATGGAAACAATAAAAAATCAGTGGTTGCCAGGGGCTCCAAGGGAGGAGAGGATGAATGGATGGAGCACAGGGAAGTTTTAAGGCAGTGAAACTATTCTTTATGATACTGAATGGAGGATACATGTTATTAAACATTTGTCAAAACCCATAGAATGTACAACATACAGCATCAACTCTAATGTAAACTATGCAATTTTGTTACTAATAATATATTAATATTGGCTTATCAATTATAACAAATGTACCACACTAATACAAGTTGTTAATAATAAAAGAAACTGGATGAGAGAGTAAAAGGGGTTACATGTGAGATTTCTACACCTTCCATTCAATTTTTTTGTGAACCTAAAGCTTCTGAAAAATAGTCTATTCATTTAAAAAATGGAAGAGACAGACAGGATGTATTTAAAAACATAATCCAAGGATATGCTGTCAACAATATATCCACTTTAGATTCAAAAATGAAAATCGATTGAAACTGAAAGGATGAAAAAGGTATTCCATTCAAAGAGTAACCACGATAGAGTGCTAATGGCTATACTGATATTATACAATATCAACAAAAAGACGAAGATTATTACTGGAGACAAAAAAGGACAATTTATGATGATGAAATCACTGGTCCATCAAGAAGATACATCAATTATAAGTATGTATGCACCTTGCAGCAGATCTCCAGACTCTATAAAACAAAGACTAACAGAACTGTTTGGAGCAATAGATAATTCCACAATTATAGTTCAATGTCAACATCGCACTTTCAATAACAATAGAATAATCAGACAGAAGATCTACAAGGAAATAGATGATGTGAATAGCATTATAAACTAACTAGAGCTAACTGGCATCTGCAGAAAACTCCACCCAATAGTGGTAGAATACATGTATTACTCAGGGCAATGGAACATTCTACAGATTAGGCTGTAAGTTAGGTCATAAAACAAATCACAATACATTTAAAAGATTGAAATCATGTAAAGTATGTCCTCTATACACAATGGAATAAAATTGGAAATCAATATCAGACAAAATATTGTGAAATACCAAGTAAGTGGCAATTAAACAATACATTCCTAAATAATGGATGGATCAGATGAAATCATAAGGGAACTTAGCAAATAATTTGCAAAGAATGAAAATAGAAACACAACATACCAAAGCTTATGGAATGCAACAAAAGTAGATAAGCTAGAGATGTGTTTAAAAGAAAAAAAATCCTTTATTAGTCATTTTCTCTGAAATGACAAAGTGTGTGTGTATGTGTGCTGTGTGTGTGTGTGCATGAGTGTGTGTAAAAATCAAGTAACAATAATAAGTTCATGATAGTTTAATTGTATTTTTTAATTTGCTTGTCAAAAACTATGCATCCTAGAGGGGAAGACTTCAGAAGCAAAATAACTAAGAAAGCTTTCATTCTTTTGCTGAAAATTAAAAGAGACTATGATATAGAAATTCTGTGTAGAATACTCATATTAGATATTCCTTCTTAGGTGATATTTGAGATCAAATCTGAGACACAGAAAGGAGCCAGTCATGATAAAATCAGAAGAAGAGCATTTTAGACAGAAAAAAAAAAAGCTAATTCAAATGTCCTGAAGCAGGAAATGACCTTGGTCTGTTTGTAATGGAAAGTTATATTCATCTATGGTCCCAGCAGAAAATAGATGGCATGATCCTCCTGGAAAACTGAGGGAAGTTTAACAAAAGAAGTACTTACAAAGGTGTGAGAAGGATTTAGAAACACCAAGAAGGGATTTCTGTATGTGTATTATATATGCACTACCCTGGACCTAGCAACAGTGGGGAGGCTTTAGCAACCAACACAAACCCCGAAGTAGCAAAGGGAGAAAGTACTATTAGAAAGCAGAAAGAGAGAGAATCTGTACATGGCTACATCAATGACCTGTGATCTTTTGTTGAGCAATACAAGTAGCCTCATTTGTTCCACTTGAGGGGGATGGTAGGGGAAAATACTTCAAACTAGCTGCTGCCTCACTCTAATCCTCAGCTGAGGACTCATTGACTGAACACAACCAGAAGCCAGATATCAAGGAATTATCTTGATTCCACCTCTAGACACACAATGCAGGGTAGAAACAAACATGGTTGGAGAGAGAGTGGATCTGGGTCAGGGGAAGGGGGAATGGAAAATATCCAGCATGTATGTAATTCAGAAAGATGCACATCCTGTGGCACTAGTGGTTACCTTTAAAGAAAGGAGAAGGACTACAGAATTTCAGAGTAGGTTGTCAAAGAGAATACCTGTAATCCCAGCTACTTGGGAGGCTGAGGCAGGAGAATCACTTGAACCCGGGTGGCAGAGCTTGCAGTGAACGAAGGTCATGACACTGCACTCCAGCCTAGGCAACAGAGCAAGACTCCATCTCAAAAAAAAAAGAAAAAAAAAAACTTTCCATTTCTATCTGCTATTCTATGTACTTGAATTTGTTTTTCAACATAATGTATTTACACATTTTGTATGTAATTTTCAAAATCTTAAAGTGATCTGTGTATCTGCCTAATGTTATGTGGCATGTGCATGGTGAAAGAGTGAAGAAATTGTCATTTCAACATTTTAATATCAAAGCATTAAATATTACAAAGTGTTTTTAAACTATCATTTGATTCCTTCTCATCGGAAATATCTCTTTTTATTATTTTTCTTCCTTTTCAACTCATTTTTGTGCCCCTTTATTCTTACAGCTAGAAATGATTAAATTTTATGTGCAATAGTTTAAGAGCTAATGAGGTAACATATTCAGGGAACTCTCATATAAATTCTTCAGAATCATTTATTCAAACTAGCTCATCTCTAATTGAATCTCATTTAAAATTGCTGTCTACTGTTTTGAGAAATTGAGTAAACATATTTTAAAATACATCTGACAACAGAAGAGACTTCCTACCAACCTCAGTTCAGTAGGTAACTAATTGTACATAAGAAGCATTTCCATAGAGATCTCTGTCCCAAGGAATTTTCTCTGCTCACTCTTCGTCTTGGATAAGGATTAATGGCCTGTTGGAAAACAATGCCCAAGAGGTCTCAGGAAGAGCTTAAAAAGAACACACCCACAAAGCATTCTGATATTTTCTACTATTGTCTTCCTAACTCATGCTTTCTTCTCTTTGGAACCCTATAGCAACTGAAAACCTAAGCTGTAAAGCTAATTCTTAGATACTTCTGTGTACTACAGTTTATCCATCTTCTGAAAGTTTGAAAACTTCAAGTGTATTCCTTCACAATTCCTTTTTATTGAAGGATATTTATCAAAATAAAGTAAGTAAAAAGGCACGTTTTTAAAGTTCATGCTTTCTTAGGAAATTGAAATATGTGTAGATCATACTGCCACTGCCTAATATACATCTGAAAGGTAGAGAGCATTTCATTTTTAACCTTTGGAAACATTTACTCAGTGCTTCTAAGAAGCAACTAGATTTCTCTTTGTAATTAATCTCCCTCTCAGTCTCTCACTGAAACCAAACTTAAAATCATTTAAAAATTTAAATAACTTAAAAATTTAAATGATTTTAAATTTGGTTTCAGTGAGAGACTGAGAGATTGACACACTATATCTGAGAAATATTAAATGCCTGAAACAAATATGAAGCCTTCATTCAGTCATGTGGATTTTAAAAATATATGGTCATGGCTGGATGGATTGACTTGTTCGTGTGTTTCATCCACATTTCTAATGTCAGATAAAATAACTTATTTCTTCTGATAATCTTTTACTATATAGAAAGTTTACAAGTGTTCTACATATACAGAAAATATTGTGTGTGGTAAAAATGAAGTATAAGCTACACTAGAATGAAAATGGATTGATGGGTGCAGCACACCAACATGGCACAAATATACATATGTAACAAACCTGCACAATATGCACATGTACCCTAGAACTTAAAGTATAATAATAATAAAAAAAGATTAAAAAAAAAAAAAGGAAGAAAATGGAAGTGGAGATAAAATGAAGAAATCAACAGGAATTGGTCTGGTAGTTTATTTACTTATTTATTTATTGATTGATTGATTGATTGATGTGAAAGCAAGTTTATTCAGAAAGCAAAGGAATAAAAGAATGGCTACCCATTAGAGCAGCCCCAAGGGCTGCTGGTTGCCCATTTTTATGGTTATTTCTTGACGATATGTTAAACAACGGGTGGATTATTCATGCCTCCCCTTTTTAGAACATGTAGGATAACTTCCTGATGTTGCCATGGCATTTGTAAGCAAATGTACCCTACCATATAGGGTAACTTCCTGACGCCATGGCACTGGTGGAAGTGTAACAGTGAGGATGACCAGCAGTCACTCTTGTCACCATCTTGGTTTTGGTGGGTTTTGGCCAGATTCTTTACAGTAACCTGTTTTATCAGCAAGGGCTTTATGACCTGTATCTCGTGCTGACCTTCTATCTCATCCTGTGACTTACAGTGCCTTAACCATCTGGGAATGCAGCCCAGTAGGTTTCAGCCTCATTTTACCTAGCTTCTATTCAAGATGGTGTTGCTCTGGATTACAGGCCTTTGACATTTTCCTCCTCCCTTTTACAAAAGAACCCTTAATCCTAAGGGTTGCAGAGGGACAAAGATCCATCTTCTTCTGTAGCTCCCTCAGGATGAAGAGGAGCATTGATATTCCTGCCTAACAATTAGGGCCTCTTGTATTTGGAGTAGAGACGAGCTCAGTCAGAAAGTGTTGGTATGAAGAGAGCCATTTATAACTCTGAGTTTCAACAAGAGGTGCTATCTGAAAGACTAATAAGTGTTCCATTTAAGAAAACATTCAGTAAGCATATTCTGCATTCCTATACTAAGAGTATAAATGCAATGTATTCCACAGCAGCAAAGCAAAATAAGTAAAATTATTCGAGGTAAACTAAATTTGAAGGCTTTCCATGAACTGAACAACTGTTAAAACCAAGCTGATATAGGGTTGCCAGATGATCCCAATACACGCCCAAGATTAGAATATTGATTCAGATTTTTACATTACCCAACCATCTTATGTCTTCTGAGTAACAGTCAGAGATCACTGGTTGGTTCACAGGAATAAGCAGGATTAGCCTAAATTGTAGAAAAAAACTTAAAAGCAACTCATGAGACTAGATTTTAATAACAAATGTACCATAGTTCTTGAAATATTATTTTTCTCTCTCCAGTTTCCCATTTTTACTAAAGACAAATCATGATAAAACTGATTTACTTTATTGCACTTGGCCTGATTATTTGTATAAAGTGCAGCAAGAATAATTATTTTTTACATAAGCACTTTTAAATTGACTTTGATGGAACTCTGTTCCATAGAAGGAATCTCAGATATGACTTTTTAAAGCCAAGCTCAGCCTATGGGTTTGCACCTTCAAATACCTATAGTGTATGTTATTAATAGTTACAACTGTTACATTAAATCATTGTGTTCCACAGAGGAACCAAAATTTCTTTATCAATCATGTTGGTGGTTTATAGTCAACTATACAACTCTAATGGGTGTTCCTAAATGCAGGTTTCTGATAACTTTGTAATTGTGACATTAGAATAGAGGAAACAACTTTTGCAACTCTCATGAAGAACTGGAATGCTCATGGGTATCAAACAGAACAAGAGTTTACTGCATAAACTAAACTAAACTAAACAACTAAAGTAATCTTTTTGACTTTGCTTAAAACATTGCTGACCTTTTGTTTTGTTTTCCAGAGTCAAGAAAGAAAACTTTTCTTTTGAGCTATTTACAGCTTTTAGCAATTGAGTAAATTATACTTCTGTGAGAAAAAAAAAAAAAATGCGCATATTTGTTTTTCTCTATCTGATTTCTCCAGAATTTGGAGACTATTTGTCAGTATTCTTAACTTATGGCAATATAGTTATTTGCATAAGTGCAATAAGAATCTGTTTTCTTTTGTAACAGGACACAATCGGAGAAATTGGTTATTTAACCAAGGCTTTGACTGCAATGGTATGTTTTCCTTGAAGGAATTCAACTTGACTTATACAGCCAATAAAAGCCCTTTGGGGAACTGACCTCTTACCTTGCCTACGCAGTCCCTGTACAGGGTTTCTGACCTGTGGTAAGTAAAGAATGCCATTTTCTAACAGAACCAGGAGCCCTAAGTTATCTTGGGACCCCAAGAGGAGAGGAATTTACTCAACTCATGGATCTGGCACTTTAATAAAGTGTCTTTAAACATTTGTGGTTAAGTAGAACCCCATATAGTAAAATAGTGAGGAAAAATTTCTTGAAGTATAAGATCTAAAAGATAGAAAAAATCCCAAAGCTAAAAGAAATAAAATACAAGAATGACATGGGAAAAATATGAGATCTAAGATTAGAATTACAGAGCTTAAATATACTTCAGAATTAAATCACATTGATTAGTCATTCCTACTCTGATGTCTCTAGAGAAATGTCCAGAGAAATGGAGGAGCTCAGGGCAACAACCATTCACAGACAAACTACACTTAATAAAGTTAATAAGACAACAAAATCCCAAATAATACAAATTTAATGAAATTCTGGAAGGCATACTGGAGTGAATATTATCGTTAAAATTAGTTATAATTACGGAAGAATTCATAGAGGATCAAATCTAAAATTACTCTTTAAAAAATTGAAAGGTGTAATCCCAGCACTTTGGGAGGCCGAGACGGGCGGATCACGAGGTCAGGAGATCGAGACCATCCTGGCTGACACGGTGAAACCCCGTCTCTACTAAAAAATATGAAAACTTAGCCGGGCGAGGTGGCGGGCGCCTGTAGTCCCAGCTACTCGGGAGGCTGAG
>NW_012099655.1:321848-335108 GCF_000951045.1 Mandrillus leucophaeus
AAAAAAAAAAAAAAAAAAAAAAAAAAAAATTGAAAGGTGGTCCCTGGTAGAAAAAAATATAAAAAGTGAACATAACAATGTTAAATAAATAGATAGTATGTATCTAATAGTGAGATTATTTAATAATGTGAGTAAATTGCAATTCTCAGAATACAGGCATGCACCACATAATGACATTTTCATCAATGACTGACCACATATTCAACAGTGGTCCCATAAGATTATAATGGAGGTAAAAAAATTCCTATTGCCTAGTGACACTGTAGCCATAATAATGTCCTAACATAATGCATTACTCAGGTGTTTGCAGTGATGCTGGTGTAATCAAACCTACAGCACTGCCAGTCATATAAAAGAATAGCACATACAATTGTGTGTAGTACATAATAATGATGATAAACAAATATGTTACTGGTTTATGAACTTGCTATACTATACTTTTTATCATTTATCATTTCTATAGTCCTACTTTAAAAAAAAAAAAAGGTAATTGTAAAACAGCCTCACACAGGTCCTTCAGAAAGTATTCCATAAGAAGGTATTGTTATTATATCATAGGAGATGACAGCTCCATACATGTTATTGCCCCTGAAAACCTTCCAATGGGACAAGGTGTGGAGCTGGAAGGCAATGATATTGATGATCCTGACCCTGTGGAGGCTTGGTCTAATGTGTGCATTTGTGTTTTCATTTTTAACAAAAAAGTTTAAAAAGTTAAAACAAGATAAAAGCTTAAAAATAGAAAACAATTTATAGAAAAAGAATACAAAGAACATATTTTTGTACAGCTGTATGATGCATTTAAGGTGTTATTAAATAATCAAAAAGTTAAAGAAATTAAAAAGTTTATGAAGTAAAAATGTTATAGTAAGCTAAGATGAATTTATTATTAAAGAGAGACGACAAATACTTTTGTAATAAATTTAGTGTAGGCTAAATGTCAGTGTTTACAAAGTCTATAGTAGTATACAATAGTGGTCTAGGCCTTCACATTCACTCACCTCTCACTCACTGACTCACCCTGAGCAACCTCAAGTCCTGCAAGCTCCATTCATGGTAAGTGCCCTATACAAGTGTACCATTTTTTCTTTTTTACCGTATTTTTTATTATACTTTTCTATTTTTATATATGCTTAATACATAAATACTTACAATTGTGTTACGATTGTCTACAGTATTTAATAAAGTAACATGCTGCACAAGTTTGTAGTCTAGGAGCAATAAGCTATAACATATAGCCGAGGTGTGTAGTAGGCTATGCCATCTAGGCTTGTGTAAGTGCACTCCATTATGCTCACTCAATGGCAAAATCACTTAACGATGCATTTCTCAGAATGTATCCCTTTTGTTAAGCTATGCATGACTGTATTTATTTTGACATCAAATTAACTTATGCCTTTATTTCTTTGTATTTCTTTTCCTTTCTTTTCTTTTCTTTTTTTTTTTTTTTTTTTAGATGGAGTCTTGCTCTTGTCGCTCAGGCTGGAGTGCAATGGCATAATCTTGGCTCACTGCAACCTCCACCTCCTGGGTTCAAGTGATTCTCCTGCTTCAGCCTCCCAAGTAGCTGTGCTTATAGGCACCATGCCTGGCTAATTTTTTTGCATTTTTATTATAGACAGGGTTTCACCATGTTGGCCAGGCTGGTCTCGAACTCCTGACCTCAGGCTATCTGCCCGCTTCAGCTTCCCAAAATGCTGGGATTGCAGGCGTGAGCCACCAAGCCCCGCCATGCCTTTATTTCATCTTCTATTTCCAACACAGATTTTCACGTGAAAAAGCACTCAGGCCAAGATTTATTTCTAAATTTGATGCACTCATATAACGTCTTCATTAAATCAAGGTCGAATAATGTGAAGGAGGTTACATGCATTCAGGAAACAACCCTAGGGTGCAGATGCTTTCTCGGGAATCTTGAAACTCTGAATTTATCACCTCATTTAAGGCAATGATTACTTTTCAGTCTTTAGAATGTTCTTAGTCATTACCAGAATATGAAAATAAATGATTAACAATATCTTAAAATATGGATACTAAAATTTTCTTTGTCATAGCATTTGGGCGTGGATACTTAACTATTTAATGGTATCAAAAGTATATGGGAGTGTTTGACATGGATGGCTCATTAAGGACTAGTTGCAAAGAGTATTATTATTGTTATTACACACTTCTGGCTTAAGGTAGCATATAATCAAAGGGCAACATTCACATGTTAGCCCTGAGTAGCTCTGTGTGACACCTCAGAGGATGACTTTGAAGATGTAATGAAACAGTGAATGTGGAAGCTGTGCTTTATAAACGTATAAATGTAATCTATTACCATTAAACAACTGACTAGCAGAGTGACTCAGAATGTTGTCACTGAGACGCTATCTTAACTTTCCATCTGAATATTTCTCATCCTGCAGGAGATTGTGATTTTCATAAAACACACATCACCACGAAAAGAAAAGCATGTGAGCAAAAAATTAATCTTTCTCAAAATACTGCTTCATTAAACTAGTTGATGTTAGTATATCAATCTGCTTTCTAGCTGAAAAAAAAAAAGTCTTGAAAATGTAAAATAATTTCAGATTTGACTGTCTCTGAGCCTAAATTGGGACATCCACTTTTCTCCTGACAACAGTTACTTAGAACTAAAATACATATTTGTAGTTATGTACAATCAGTGGGTAATGACAACTGTCCAAACTCTTATAATAAAACAGAGGATAATCTCACTGAATAAAATATACTTCTTCAAGATGAGTATGTAAGCTAAAATGTAACATAAAATATCAAATGTCCAATGGTTGAACTAAATAGTAATGAATAAAACCCCAAAAATGCAAAACCAAATTCATCATCATAGGAGAACCTTGCCATTACAGGTTAACTCCGTCAATTTATACTTGAGGAAATGAACAATAAAAATATTTAATTTTCTCGTTCAAATTCAAATCGCTCAGATAGATTTGTTTAAATCCAAAGTCTTCTTGCTTCCCATGGAGATGATATGATTATCCAACCAACTAGTTGGAGCTGGACAATGCTATCTAGATGATTCTTATGACTCCAGGTTTTCTCCTCCTTTTTCTCCTACCATTGCTACCACAATACGTTTATTCTTCTTGACATTTCAGTAATTCCTTGCAGCAGGGTTCTGAAAATAAGCCATCCTGTTCCTCAGCCCCAGGCCACATTTACTCTATCAGACACCTAAAGACAGGAAACAATAAATTTCATTCTAGCAACCTCCTCAGCTGATTTTTATGCAACTCAAAGATTGAAAACTGTTATTTTGAAGTTTCCAAAATAGTCACTTCTACTTTGTATTTAATCCTCACCTCACTCAAGTATGATGGTTATTGTCAGCCTTCTTACACCGAAGAAGAAATTCTGTTTCAAAATGGTTGGGTTACTGGATTAAGATAACTGCCTTTAATTTGTAGTGTCGTGTGGGAAAATAAGATCACCTGATACCAGATGTTTTATGTTATTCTGACCCCAGGTTACTGCACCCTGTCATCTATAAGTAGATAATCAATCAATGCATCACCATGTTTTGTCAATGCCCATAACTCTACCTTCTTTGGCACATCCCTACTACAGGTGAAACAAATTGAAGATAATGCCACTAATTAATGAAAGCCGTCCTGAAGAATTTATTCTGTTAGGCTTTGCAGACTGCCCTTGGCTAGAGCTTCCTCTGTTCACTAGTCTTCTTATAACGTACCCCATAGCCATGATGGGAAACGTCACAATCATTCTGGTGTCCAGATTAGACTCTCGTCTTCACAGCCCCATGTATTTCTTCCTCGCCAACCTCTCCTTTTTGGACATGTGTTACACCACAAGCATTGTCCCTCAGATGCTGGTTAACCTGGGAAGCTCTAAGAAGACCATCAGCTATACGGGGTGTGTAGTTCAGCTTTATTTCTTTCACATAATGGGGGGCACAGAATGTTTGCTCTTGGCTCTTATGTCCTTCGATCGCTATGTGGCCATCTGCAGACCTTTTCACTACACCCTCATCATGAATCAGCGCATTTGTATCCTGTTAGTTTCCACCGTGTGGCTAATTGGAATAACCTATGCTGTCTCAGAGGCCACTGCTACATTACGGTTGCCACTGTGTGGTCTCAATAAGCTGGATCACTTGGTGTGTGAGATTCCTGTTCTGATAAAGAATGCCTGTGGTGAAAAGGGTTCTAATGAGCTCACACTCTCTGTGGTATGCATTTTTATGTTAGCTGTCCCACTATGCTTAATTCTTGCTTCCTATGCTAGTATTGGACATGCTGTATTTAAGATCAAATCTTCTGAGGGAAGGAAAAAGGCTTTTGGGACATGTTCCTCCCATCTCATTGTAGTTTTCTTATTTTATGGCCCAGGCATTAGCATGTACCTTCAGCCTCCCTCCTCCATCTCAAGGGATCAGCCCAAGTTCATGGCTCTCTTCTATGGAGTGGTGACTCCCACACTCAACCCCTTTATCTACACCCTGCGGAATAAGGATGTGAAGGGGGCATTATGCCACCTGGTGAGGAGCATTTTCAGCTTTAAGTGATAGTCGGTAGACATCAAATGAAATTATTGAACAATTAGAGTAGGTTGCTATAGTTTTCTGTAACAAATTCTTGTCTCATAATCAAATATCGGTTTACATGCTCTTGCAAAATATGTTATGTCTCTGAGACTCTTTGTAAACATGTTCGGCAAGGATTATACTTGACTAGTATGCACATTTTATTATGAAAATATATTTAAATAGTTATATACTAGTTGGTACGTACTGAAATAGTAGCTGTGTTAAGTAGTAAAAAATATTAGTAAAATGAATTCATTAGTTCAAGCTACCTGTAAAAATAGCATGGCAAGCACTCATCAGTTCATCACTCTCTATGAGTTGTCCCAAGTCTAAATGCGCAGTGTGGCTACACTGGTCATTCAGTGTGAAGCATTTTATACTTTGGAAGAATCATGAGTCTCATAAGTTTATCAACCCCAATTTATGTAGATGCTATTGCTTCTTAAAATGCTTTGTAATTCTTCTTTAACAAATAAGTATGCAGTGATTTTGTATTTTCAATTAAATAATTTATTATGAAATATGGAAATGAGTGGTCTAGTGGGACAAAAAGTATGAATAAGTTTCCTATAGTTTCCTTTTACATACTACAATAATGAGTCTTCTGAATCAGTGAGATAACAAGGAAGTGATATTAATAACGAAACACAACCTGGAAGTATTTCTGTGCATAATTGGGAATAGCCAGGAATGCCTTTTGGAACTAACTGTGTAAGAATCAGTATGAGAAAGAAATAAATTGTATTTTTGGAACAAAAAGCAACTTGATTACTTCAACAAACAATATAAGTTTATTTTTTGATGTAAATGTTGAATGCAAATGGTATTCAAAATCTGTATCATTAAAAGTTGAAAGCGCTAAAACTTAGTTCTAGGACTCACACCCCAAAACTTAAAACTTTGTCATGAAATTAGTTATAACTTATGAGAGCAAATTACTTGATTTTATATTTATTTGGTGTTGAATTAATATGTTGAGAGTTCAACATGGTGTTGTGCAGTGAAGAAGTAAACACTTGTAAGAAAAACAAAAGCTCATTTGGATTTTCCTGGCATATCTTCTGGTATGATCAAGATTTAAGCCAATAATTGGCAGGAAAACCTCATGTTATTGGAAACAAGAATCAACTGCAAAATAACAGATCATCTGGTGCTGGTACAGATCCTCAGATCATTGAACTTCTGTATATTTAGTTTGGAAAAAAATTTTAAGTAACTTTAAAAATTGGCATATTTCTGGTTGATTGCCAGAAAAATATTTTCAAATTTTATACACATGCACACACAAAGACATGACCTAATTCTGTGATGTTAAACAATAGCTTTCATAATTTTTATTTAAGTATCATTTGTCTAACTTAGTCTTATATACAGAAATATATAGTAATTTCTAGTTTTGAGGGCAAAACCCAGAAAGATTTGTGTCAAAAGCTTTGCTGTAGAAACTCATCACGGTTCATCTGACTCTTTCTCAAATATCCTCTGTCCTTGGCTAATGTATGTACTACTTTCAAGACCTGTAAAAAATACTCATTTCAGAGGCATGAATGAGATCTAGACACAGTGAAAAATCAGGATTTCCTAAGAATTAAATGCAAAAATCTCAGAATAAAGAATACTGAGAACGGTGGTCTGGAAAATCCACAGAAAGGTTTTATTTGGACTTCATATTTCCAGGGAGTATATACTGTTTTAGTATGCTACAGCATGAAGGATACTTCAGTCAACTTTTGAAAAGTACTGTAGAAGGAAATGCACATATTATACTGGAAAGTGAAAGTGTGCTCTACCTTTTGAGTAAACCACCAGCAATTCTGAGATTGCCTTTTAAGGAAAGTGATCTAAAGCTTTTATTTCTCCAAGCAAGCAGGCCTTTCCTAAACAACAAATGGAAGAAAACAAAGCATGTTGACCCCAGTTTTAAAGACACTAAAAATGTATTTGGGAAAATATTTAAGGTAGAACTCAAGAAGGTTTAACAGTGGCTTTCTCCATATTAGAGACGTTCTCAGATTTGCATAGCATAATAACCGCAAGGCAAGAAGTGCATCTTGCTTTAAAGGAGATGATTAAAATACATGCATTCAGGATTATAATTCAAAAAATTCCTCTATGGCCAATGCACAACTAATTTCTTTTCAAACTGTGATACTCAGAATTTCAATGCCTTGGAGGAGTCCCAGAGGCCACAGAGCATGATGGTGGGATGGAGAATGTTAGAAATAGTGGAGTAGGAAAATCCATGTCATATTTTCTTTGAAGACAGGACATTTAATACGAACATGGATAACTGCTTCCCTATTATAAAAAGTAATCATTTTACTTTATTTTCATATTATAGAAATGGTATATTTGGACTAAATGGTCAAATATTTGCTTGAGCAAAAAGTATACTATCTAATACACATAAACACAAAATGAAACTTAAGTGAGTAGTGAGAATTCATTTAAGCCTTTAGGAATTTTTTCCACATAGAACTAAAGGCTTTTAGTTCTATCTTTATTTTCATTAAGATTTGTGTCATACAAAAATATTTTTACCTCTTTCTAGATGTATCCATTTGTAACCATTGATCTTGAGGCCTCAGACTCTTGATACATACTGAGACGTAATTATTTTATATAAAGACGGAGCTGACCTAAATAGCTGCTTATGTTTCACTTTGTCATACAAAAGGAAATTTAAATCCATTGTATTAAAGGGTCTTTAAATCTACTTCTCAACACTCATATTTTTCAGCTACTACATTGTGCACCTCCCCTAAAACCACCATCACCTCCCATACAACCACAGCATGTACTCTAATACTTCTACTTCTTAAACTCTTCTGCATTTTCTCACGCCTGTATACTAGCTTATTTTTGCATTCTGAAATGCCTCCTCCAGTTTTTAACCTCTCTAAAACCTTCCTTAAAATTAATTATAATATAGAACGCAATAAGCACCAACATGCATGTTCAAGAATGTGCCTTTGGGATGAAAAAGACTAAATACTCAAAGAAGAATTAAATATATTTTCAAAGGGTAGATAAAAATTGTAATATTTAATAGGAGTAACATAGTAATATATCACTGGCTGAGGAAATATCATAATCAAAAAGTTAAATAAAAAGGAGAAGTCACAACTATTGAAAAGCTGCCATAAGTTACAAAAAGTTACTAAAAGTGTTAAACACATTGGATCTGCAGTCTTATTTAACCTTTCGATAACCTTTTAAGGTATGTATTAGCCACACTTGATAGATAATAAAAATGTGGTTTAATAATTCTTGAGCTTGCATAGTTTAGGTCAGAACTGGAATTTGAAAGTTTTCAATTACCAAAAATTCATGTTTTTTCCACCTTATAACAAACTCATGAAGAACTCAATGTTTCCATCTGAAATCACATGGGGCAATATGTAAGACTGAAAGAAGGATATATGTTGAACTAGAACCAGGAACCAGAAACAAGGCTGATATTAAAGAATGTGTGTTTCTATAGAAGATGAGAATGTGATGGATTTTAAACTCTGAGATTATATAAGATCTTTATTTTGTGACTATATTTGGCAAAGTAAAAAAATCATTTGCAGTAGGAAAACACAGGAAATTACTTAAATGTACTTCAACAATCTATGCAATAGAAAATGAGCCTCTCTGGTAGGATAAGAGAAGTAAAACTGAAAAAGATGGGGAAAGTGTGAGAGATTAACATAGGAGGTTAACTTGGAAACTTTGTTAAATGTGTGTCCTCTGGGAAAGAGATGAGCCAAAGACAGTGGTGCTGATGCTTTAAGTCTGCAGGACTGAGCAGAAGGTGTAGATTTTTTCAAAGACTTTAAAATCAAGGAAAGTAGTTTTTGAAACAGAAGTTAAAAGGACTCTAGAAAAACTGAAGTCAAATTCCACGGAAGATGTTATTAATTATCTACAAGAAGAAATAGATATCTATTTGTGGGAATGGTGGCTCACGCCTGTAATCCCAACACTTTGGGAGGCCAAGGCGGGCAGATCACTTGGGGCCAGGAGTTTGACACCACCCTGGTCAACACGGTGAAACCCCATCTCTACTAAAAATACAAAAATTAGCCAGAAATGGCGGCCCGTGCCTGTGGGCCCAGCTACTTGGGAGACTGAAGCACAAGAATTGCTTGAACCCAGAAGGCGGAGTTTGCAATGAGAAGAGATTGTGCCACTGCACTCCAGCCTGGCCCACACAGTGAGACTCTGTCTCAAAAACAAAAAAAAAAAAAAAGAAAGAAAAAGAAAGAAATAATTGCAAAAAGAGAAAACAAATTGTTATCAAAAAAGTTATTCGTAAAGGATAAATCTAAATGAATTTTTAGCATTTCTTCTTTGGACACATTAAAGAGATCCAACATTTAACATGATGTTTTATTGAGATAAAGGTTTATGCATATAATATTTAGTATAATATAAATACACATTTTAACAATAATTAATATTGGAAAGTGGGCAACAGTAGTTTCTGCAGACACTTCTAAGTCTTAGAGGCTGTAATCCCCTTTTTCCAGAAAAACTCTTCAAAGTAAAATACAAGGAATACTGATAAGTTTTTAATTGAAGATTGTTTTAATATATGTAATATGTTGTCTGCATTAGGATAGTGAGGAGGCAGGGCTCAATGGGCAATAGAGAGGATTCAAATGTTTTGGCAAATAAACTGCTTTAAATGTTGCTTCTGGAATTTCTTACCTTGCTATTATTCCAATATTCTCCCACTGAGCAAAGAGTAGAGTTAACTGCACCATGGGGATATCACCTCCTTCTACTCTCAGGGGATTCATTATCTCAGATTGCAAATTTTTAAGTGCAGCAAATCCTATAATCATTTCTCTCTTGATTCCATAGAAACTGTTTTTACTATAGAGAGTACCAACTAATGACTGAATCTGAGTTCACTTAGTGACTCTTAGACAAAACGGCACATCTGACAGGTCACATTGTAAGGCAATTAATAAACAATGTTGACTGGTCATTCTGTGTACATCAACAGCTTTGTTAGTAAGTAGTTATTGTGTGGCTTCTCTTTATAAACAAATGAATATGTTAATATAAATCATTTTCTGATTAATATATTCAATTTACAGTGCACAATATTTGGTATGAACATTATATCGTGTTATAATTAAGACTGTATTTTGAAATTCATAATTGGCAAGAAATGGCCAGGTAGCCTTTTCTATTTGAACTATCTGAAAAATGTCTTCAAATTTTTAAATGACAGTCAGTATTCAAAGTACTTTAACAAACATCTCACCTGAAATAAAGATTTTTATGGCTGAAGGAGAAAAAATTTGAGATGCATTCCTTTTAAAATATTTATAATAAAGGACTGACACATGGTCTATTGTCTATGAAACTCCTTTGAATAATTCCATATATCTATGAATTTAACTATGTCTTTAACATGAAGCTGCTACTAAATTATTCACTGTTTTAATTAATATCTACAAAAAATTATCTGAAAATGGAACATACTAAAATGCTTTTGATCTCGTGATTTAGCTGAAGTCAATTGTCAGCTATTATTAACAGTAATTTATAGCCTGATTTTTTTATGATCCTATTCCAAAATGATTCTATTGGTGAAAATGGCATAGACTTTTGTCCTACCCCTTTTGTTTTGCATTAACTGAAAATCAAACATCAAATATTACCTTCTCTTTTCCACTCTCCTTCTGACTAAAACATGTTTTCCTTTCTTTCTGGCTAAAATGTTGCAGGACCATTTTATTTTACTTTATTTAGTTTCATTTTCCCTTTAGTTCACATATAATTGTACACACCTATGAGACACAATGGGATGTTTTGATATAGATGTACAATGTGGAGAGACCAAATTAGGGTAATTAGCATATTCATCTCCTTGAATATTTACCAATTCTTTGTGGTATCATTCAAAATCCTCTTTTCTACCTATTTTGAAATATACGATATATTATTGTTAGCAACAGTCAACCTATCATGCAATGAAATGCTACAACTTATTCATCCTAACTGTAACTCTGTACCCGTTGATCATACTCTCCTCATTCCCCTTTTCCCCCTACCCTATTCTACTCCTCTGTAACCACTGTTGTACTCTCTACTTCCATAAGATTAACTTTTTTAGGCAATAGGATCATTTTAAATAAGCCTCTTATACTTTGTTACTATTAACATGGAAGCTGGAGTAGAGACGTTATCTTTCAGTAGCTTAATGAAGTCATGAAGAAAAATTCAGTATAGTTCACTGCACTGGTTGATTTAGAAAGTTCTGGGACGTATTTTGGCTAATGGGAAAACTGAAGTACCACTTGATCCCAATACATCTCTCCATTTTCCCCATGATTCACATTCAATTATTCCTGATATGAGATCACTTTCCCTGCCTCAGTGCTTATTACTAACCTGTACTGTTGCTGATACCAAGACACTCAGAGAGTTGCATTCTCCCTCATCCTCTGAAGAGTTTCCATTTACATAGGGTGTGAGCATCTGTGTGTGAAGGAGTTGAGGGAGCAGTGTTAACATACATTTCTGGCACTATAAACTTTCTAAAGTGTTGGTAGTAATGATTGGCTAACAGAACTTTACTGTTTGAATTTCACTTTTATGTTAGATACAGAGGGTACACGTGCAGGTTTGTTACATGGGTATGTTTCACCCAGGTAATGAGCATAGTACCCAATTTCTAATATCCTAAATTTAGGTAGTTTTCAACCCATGCTTCCCTCCCTCCACCTGCCTCTAATAGTCCCCATTGTCTATTGTTGCCATGTTTATGTCAATGTGTGTGCAACGTTTAGCTCTCACTTATAAGTGAGAAAGTGTGGTGTTTTATTAGTCCACTTAGGAGTATGACCTCCAGCTCCATCCATGTTGCTTCTAAGGACATGATTTCATTCTCTTTTATGGCTGCGGTTTTCATAATGTATTTATACCACATTTTCTTTAATTCACAACTGATGGGCACCTAGGTTGATTCCACGTCTTTTTTATGGTGAATAGTGCAGCAATTAATGTACAAGTGCATGTGTCTTTTTTGGTGTAATAAACTATTTTCCTTTGAATATATACCCCGTAGTGGAATTGCTGGATCAAATGGTGGCTCTCTTTTGAGTTCTTTGAGAAATCTCCAAACTGCTTTCCACAGTGGCTGAAGTAATTTATATTCCCACCAACAGTGTGTAAGCATTTCCTTTTCTCTGCAGCCTTGCCAGCAGCTGTTGTTTTTTGACTTTTTATAATAGCCATTCCAACTGGTATGAGATGGTATTTCATTGTGGCTTTTACTTGCATTTCTATGATGATTAGTGATGTCAAGCATTGTTTATATGTGTGTGGGTGACTAGTATGTCTTCTTTTGAGAAGTGTCCGTTCATAACCCCATTTTTAAAATGGGCTTATTTGTTGTTTGTTTTAAGTTCCTATAAATTCTGGATATTACACTTTTGTCAAATGCATAGTTTCTGAATATTTTCTCCCATTCTGTGGGTTGTGTGTTTACTGTTGACAGTTTCTTTTGCTGTGCAGAGGAGCTTCAGTTTAATTACTTCCCACTTGTCAATGTTTTGGTTTTGTTGCAATTGCTTTTAGGGACTTAGCCAAAATTTCTTTGCCAAGCCCAATGTTGAAAAGGATATTTCCTAGGTTTTCTGCTAGAATTTTTTTTATAAACTTTAAGTTCTAGGGTACATGTGCACAACGTGCAGGTTTCTTACCTAAGTATACAGGTGCCATGCTGGTTTGCTGCATCCATCAACTCGTCATTTATATTAGGTATTTCTCCTAATACTATCCCTCCCCTAGCCCACCACACCACAACAGGCTCCAGTGTATGATGTTCTCCACCCTGGGTCCAAGTGTTCTCATTGTTCAATTCTCACCTATGAATGAGAACATGCGGTGTTTGGTTTTCCGTCCTTGTGATGGTTTGCTGAGAATGATGGTTTCCAGCTTCATCCATGTCCCTGCAAAGGACATGAATTCACCCTTTTTATGGCTGCATAATATTCCATGGTGTATATGTGGCACATTTTCTTAATCCAGTCTATCATTGATGGACATTTGGGTTGGTTCCAAGTCTTTGCTATTGTGAACAGTGCTGCAGTAAACATACGTGTGCATGTGTCCTTAAGGTAGCATGATTTATAATCCTTTGGGTATATACCCAGGAATGGGATGGCTGGGTCAAATGGTATTTCTGGTTCTAGATCCTTGAGGAATCGC
This sequence comes from Mandrillus leucophaeus, assembly GCF_000951045.1. Taxonomy (NCBI): domain Eukaryota; kingdom Metazoa; phylum Chordata; class Mammalia; order Primates; family Cercopithecidae; genus Mandrillus; species Mandrillus leucophaeus. The sequence continues at coordinate 334,636 of NW_012099655.1, forward strand.
TGCACTGTCCTCCACAATGGTTGAACTAATTTACACTCCCACCAACAGTGTAAAAGCATTCCTGTTTCTCCACATCCTCTCCAGCATCTGTTGTTTCCTGACTTTCTAATGATCACCATTCTCACTGGTGTGAGACGGTATATCATTGCGGTTTTGATTTGCATTTCTCTGATGATCAGTGATGATGAGCATTTTTTTCATGTGTCTGTTGGCTGCAGAAATGTCTTCTTTTGAGAAGTATCTATTTATATCCTTTGCATATTTTTTGATGGGGTTCTTTGTTTTTTTCTTGTAAATTTGTTTAAGTTCTTTGTAGATTCTGTATATTAGCCCTTTGTCAGATGGCTAGATTGCAAAAATTTTCTCCCATTCTGTAGGTTGCATGTTCACTCTGATGGTAGTTTCTTTTGCTGTGCAGAAGCTCTTTAGTTTAGTTAGATCCCATTTGTCAATTTTGGCTTTTGTTGCCATTG